>NW_007728668.1:40676-101577 GCF_000696425.1 Galeopterus variegatus | reverse complement strand
TTGAAAGAGCTTTCGCGCAACCCTCAGTGTTGCCCCCGTACCGGACCGGGGACCGGCGACGGGATCGCAAGCCTCGGCGTTGCTCCCGTGCCTCGCTCAACCAGTGAGTGGGAACCGGTCTATACGTGGGATCCGAACCCTCGGACGGGAGCGCCACCACGCTTCCCAAGCAGCGCACTATCCAGTGCGCCACCGGGCCGGCCCATCAGCTTGTTCTTTTGTCTCTTATTCTCAGAAATCAAATGTAGAAATATTCTGGGTTACCAAGGGTTATGCTTTGTTTCATGTTAAGTCATCAGTTTTTGCTATCAAATACTCTCCGTTTTGGTGGTCAAAGTCTGGAGGTTTTCCCATAATGATTTCATTTTTCTATCCTAACTAGTGGGCTGTGGAACTCATTGAGAAATGTGCTTGGTGTTGAGTTATTCGCAGTGATTTTCTGCTAGGAATGATCAACAATAGCTCTTCTGGTTTTTTTCTAATCAAATATTTCTCTCCAAGCCACTGAAGTATTTTACATACTTTACCAATCATATTTATCATTATTAAAAAACTGATTGAGGCTTTTTTGTTCCTAAAACAACGCAGCATAATTTCAGAGGATGAAAAAAAAAAAATGTCCATTCAATTTAATCTCAGTTATGCTAGAGGTCTAATTTTTAAAATATGAAATAATAATATGCAAACAACATTGTATGCAAACAAGAGGTCTCATACTTTATAAGATTTCCTACTACTCACCTTCAAAGGAACATCTCCTCTAAAGTAGCCAAGGTATTCTGTAAGCATCCTTCCCGTTAATCATATCTCCCAAGAAAAGAAATGGGTTGAACATACCTTGCCCTAATTTCACAAAAGTAGAAAAAGAAGTTGCAGTAACAAAGTGATTTTTTTCAAGGTCACCCAAGGCCCCACTGTGTTAGTGGTTTGGAAAATAAGAGAGGCCTGGCTTCTAGCCAGCCGGGAACGTCTGTTCTCTCCAATGCATAGCTTCATTTAAAGTACAAAAGAGCAAACAATTTAATATCTGGTGTCACTAATGCATCAACCATGTGAGGGATGGTACAGCCACATGAATGTTTAAACAGCTGAATATAAAATGTCTTTTCTTACTAAGCACAGTGCTTCCAACTCCCCAGAAAAAAATGTGACTATATGAAAAGAGAATAAAATTGCAAAGGACAGTATGTTATTTGTTAATTTATTTTCATTAACATAGGAGGGAGTAAATATAGCTATATCCCACTCTTAGTAATAATCCTTAGCCCGCACTGTGCTCAGCCAGTGAGCGGGAACCGGTCTCCACATGGGATCCGAACCCTCGGCGGGAGCACCGCAGTGCTCCCAAGCGGTGCACTCTCCAGTGCGCCACTGGGCCGGCCCTCTCCAAAAGGATTTAAAGTTCTAAGGAAAATGCCAGATGAATGGCAGAAAGGCGATCCCACGATACCAACACAATAATTAACTCTGCATTATCTGCTTCTTTCTCTCATATTGAAAGCATTATTAGAACCGAGCACGTAGGTCTCTCCAGAAGCTCAGGAGCTAGTGAGTAGAAATGGATACAGTGTTGTATTATAATCGGTTGCAATCAGGAGCATCTAGACAACACCCCCCACATGCAGAGAGAAATGAACTCCAACCTCCGTTTCCCCAACGTTTGATGTAGAGTTTGTTGCCTCGGTTCTGTGCAATGGAAGAAAACATTATCAGAAAACTTTCCCTTGAGGGCCGGCCCAGTGGCGCACTTCTACAGTGCGCCGCTTGGGAGTGCGGCGGCGCTCCCGCCAAGGGTTCGGATCCCACATACAGACCGGTTCCGCTCACTGGCTGAGCGAGGTGCGGGCGCGACACTGAGGGTTGCGATCCCGTTGCCGGTCCGGTCTGGTATGGGTGCGACACTGAAGGTTGCGATCCGTTGCCGGACACGAAAAAAGACAAAAAGGAAAAAAAAAAAAAGAAAACTTTCCCTTGAGCTCTCTGGAGTAAGTCAGCTCCTCGGTCCTATTATCCAGGTAAGGAAAGTAGGAAAAGAGAAACCAAGAGCACCCATTGCAACAGAAGGAGAGCTGGAGTGTCCTTTTATAATTCTTAAGAAAAAGAAAAAGAACTACAGCCCACACTCACGGAGTGCTTTGCCATTCACATAACGCTCTCCACCCATTTTCTCATTTGATCCTCACAGCGATCCTGTGAGATAAGGAAGGTGAGTATTTTTTCTAACTTTTAATTATGGAAAATTTCAAACATACAGAGAAGGAAATACAAGAGTGTTACCCACCTCCTGAATTTCAAAATATGAACATGCTACTATATAACTGTCTTTTTCAACTTAATTATGTTAATAAATTACAAGCAACATGTCATTTACTCTTATTACATCTAGCAAAATTAATAATAATTCCCCATATTCTTCTTCATAATTCTCCAATTCTCATCTCATACCTAATTCATAATCTAATATCCCCCAACAGTAAGATGAGTATTACTTTCTCATTTTACAGACGTGACTTTTTTTTTTTTCCTTTTTTTGTCTTTTTTACTGACCGGTAACGGGATCGCAACCCTCAGTGTCGCCCGTACCGGGGACCGGCAACGGGATCGCAACCCTCAGTGTTGCGCCCGCACTGCGCTCAGCCAGTGAGCGGGAACCGATTTCCACATGGGATCCGAACCCTCGGCGGGAGCGCCGCTGCACTCCCAAGCAGCGCACTCTCCAGTGCGCCACTGGGCCAGCCCCAGACGTGACTTTTTTGACGTAACAAAGTAAACCAACGGGCTCAAGGAAACAGAGATTATAAAAAATAAATCTAAGAACTAAGGTTTAGAACTTCTGATTTCTAGGTCCCAACACATCCCACTTTCAAGCAGATTTACATACAAATAGTCCATTAGAAAAAGACAGAAAAGCCTCATAGACCTATGTAACATTTGAGCAGAAGCACCTCAGTAAAATGTAAATTTATCTCCAGCAAGCTCTTGCATTACTTTTAGTGGCCCTTCCAATCTGCTGTGGTGTTTTGTTTTGTCCTCCCTCAACCTACCTCCCTTGTTCCCAACCCAAAATCTGGCCAATACCACCCTCTAATATGCTGGCTGCCCTAGTGCCTCACCCATACCCACCCAGCCTGTGCATCTCCCTGTCCCCATCTGCACAGCCAACACCATTTTGCAGACAGAAAACACCCCAAGAAGGCTTGATGGACTCATTCCCCAGAGAGAGTGGTCATTATTACTGGTACCATACCTCCTCTGACTATCCCTGGAGTAACACAGAGATGGTAGTATTTTGCCTCATGATGTCATGATTCTTGCAGTGTCTTGAACACTGGAGATGCTCGTGCATAGCTCAAAGGTGTACATTCAATTTATACAGCCCCTCCCCCATCCACCCAGAAAAAATGTCCTCTTCTATCTAAATGTTTTATAGTCCTCTCCCAACTTTAGCCCCTCCCCTCACTACAACTATTACACAAATAATCAGGGATGGACTTAGCTTGCCATTCTAGCTTCTCCCCTAGTCAAGAAATACTTGCCTTTTCTTCTTCCAGGTTCTTGGCATCTTTTGACAACAACTGCCAGTGACTTCTGAAATTTTTCCAGATGATGTAGGTATGCTACAAATCTCCTCACTTGTTTAGCCTAAATGAATCAGACAAATACAAAAACTATATAAATCTTATGTGTTACCAAAGGGAAAGAATGCAAAATGTTGTAAGACAAAAACAAGTTCTGGTCATTATCAGGCAACTTGGGAAATGTGATATGACAAAGTAATGTTAGGCTGCCCAATCCTGGACAACAAGAGAAGAGAAAATTTAACCAGAACAGATTGGATTTCAGATCCAAGCTGCTTAGGTAGGAATCTAAGTTAGCACCCCCTGTTCCAAATAAGGCACTTTACACAATATTAACTAAAAATTTTATGTGTGACACCTTCCTTCCAGAACTTGCATATTAATATAAGAGCTTTAAGAAACGTTCCCTAATGTTAGGATTCCAGACATGAAAAATAGCCCAGGAAGGCTTCCCTGATGTCCCTGAGACCATGCTACATTTATATCAGCCACAGTTGTTAATTGCAAACAACAGAATCCATCCACTCCATATAGCTTAGAGGAAAAAAAGAGACTTATTAAAAGATACTTTTGGTCACAGGATCATTGAACTAGCAGGAAAAAACAGATGAGAATTGAAGCTTCTAGGAGTAATACCCAATACCAAACAGAACCAATTCAATGGAGAAACCACCTATAAATCCCTGAAACTAGACTTCGCTTTAACCACTATTACCAGCAGTACCAATCCCACTTCGAACTTGTGACTATGGGAAAAGGTGGAGATCTTTGCAGCCACCTGTGTCTGGAGCTGGGAGCTCCACAGAGTTACTGTTGTCTCACACTGTTCACATCTAAATGGAAGTTTCATGTTTATGCCTGATTGGCAGAGCCAGGCCCTATCCTAACAGTTACTGAGCACTCACTATGTGTTGGGCACTGTTCTAAGCTCTTTGCAGGCATTAGCTCATTTAAGCCTCACAACAACCTTAGGAGGTTGGTACTCTGGCTATCCCTTTTTATAGATGAAGGAAATGAGACGTAAAGATTATGTCACTAGTCCAAGATCACACAGACCATAAGTGGCAAAGCTGAGATTTGAACTCAGATAGTCTGGCTCCAGAGCCCAAGATTTCTTAACTTGTTTTTTTGTTTGGTTTTGTTTAAAGTGTTGCATTCATATGCTTGCATCCTAGCTGCAAGGAGGTGGGACATTTCAGTTCTGACTCACACATTGTCTCACTTACCCAAATCTAAATATGTTATTCAAAAGATGGTGGGTGGGTAAGCATGAATAGGACAGATGTCTTTTACAGATTTCTAAAACAGGTAGGGCTATTCTTTTACATTTTCATATCCCCCGACAGTTGCTGTCACGGACATCACCAGAAGCCCATGAATGTAGGTATGTATCTGTGTATATTTACTGTTCTTTGCATGCAATGGTAGTCTCTAAAGATAGCTGCCATGATTGCTCCTCACCTTGTGCATGTATGTTGTTTCTCCCATCAAAAAGCCCTTGAATGTGGGCTGACCTGTGACCTTCTTTGGAATTCTTAGTGGCACTCAATGAAATGCAGCAGAGTGAAAATATGCCTAGTCTTTAAGAAGCTGGCAGTTTCTGCTTTTGCACTGGGGAAACCACCGGCCATGTAAAAAATCCAACTACCATGAGCCTGCCATGTAGTGGGGAAGCCCAAGCTAGCCATGTGGAGAGGCCACTTGGAGAAGAACTGCTCAATGCAGTTGAGTGTAAAAGTACTTTACACAATATTAACTAAAAGTGTGACTTAGAGAATTAAGGCCCTAGACATATGTTCCCCATAGAACCATCCCAGCCAGCCCCCAGTCCTTCAGACAATCCCAGCTGAGGCCCCAGACCAACTTGCTCCTCCTTGTCCAGATTCATGACCCATAGAATCATAAGCAAATAAAATAGTGGGTGTCTTCAACTGCCAAATTCTGGCATAGTTTGTTACACAGCAATAGATAACTTAAACACACTATTTTCACCTACTTACGTATACAATAAAATTTTGCATCTCATCAAATATTCTTTTATAGCAGTTGTCAGCAAACTTTTTCTTTAAAAAATGGTAATTTAGGCTTTACAAGCTACAAAGCAAAACTGAGGCTGTTATGTAGGTGCTTAGATAACCATTTAAAATACAAAATCACTCCTAGTTCAAAGCATAAAAAATTAGGTAGCTCACCAGATCTCTTTCATGGGTCACAGTCTGCTGATCCCTGCTCTATAGCCTCCTTTCTGATATTTGCTTTGTACTGCCCGAGAGGAACACCTGTAACGTATTTTACCAAATTCCTATTCTTGAGCATTCAACTTGTTTGCAATTTTTTACCATTTCAAAAACTGCTGCAATAAATCTCATGAATAAATATTTGTTTGCGTCCATGATTATTTCCTCAGAATAATTCTCTAAAACTGGAATTATTAGGTCCTAGAGTATAACCACTGTGCCATACCCTCTAAGACTATTATACCTACGTATAATTCCACTAGCAACAAAGAAGAGAGTTCTGCAGCAGTTCATGACTATTTTAAGGGGTGGTTTAAAAAAAACCATTTGCATTTCATATTGGTGCTGGAGTGTGAGCAGAATGAGACCTTTCTCCTCAGTCAGGGATAAGCTCTTTCTCCTTGGGCTTCGTTAGAACTCCCTGATTCAGGGTCAGACTATTTCTGAAGCCCAGAAAAAGAGATCAGCAATCTCCAGCCCAAGGAAGGGCACCAGGAAAAAGGCTGCTAGCAAGGCTGACCTCAGCCGTTCCTTGGCACAAGCACCTCCCCTGCCCCCCACTTTCTCCCTTTCCCTCCCAGCAAGAGGTGGCTGACAGTGAGCTTCAGCTCCAAGCTTGGCACTTCCATCTGAGAGGTGCCCGTTTGCTTCTGCAGCCAGGTCAGTGTCTCCCTCTTCCTGTCCCCTGGCTTGCCCAAGCTCTCGCTGCTAGCTCTTGATCTTCTCATTCAATTCTCAGCATACAGCAGGCCCCACAGCAGACAGAGCACAGCAGGACAGAGGACACCCCGAGCCTGTTGATGTGGGGTCCCAGACAAGGCAGGTGATTGTGACAGGCTCTAGGTAAGCTGAAGGCTCTAACCCTGTAGACTGGCTGTCCACTGGAAATACCCGTGTCCCAGGTATTTTTAAACTGATGGCTGTGTTTACGTGGAGTACACGTGAAACAGAAGTTTGGCAGAGCTGCTCTGTCTCCACTTGCTCCTGTCCATCTCCTCTCCTGGGATGCCTCTCTTTCCTCCCTGCCCAGCCAGGTCCTAGGCATTCCTCAAGACACAGTTCCTGTGTCGCCCCTTCAGGACAACAGCCTCCCCTTCCCTGCTCCACTCAGCTCCTTGGAACGGCAGGTCTCATAGTCTGTACACCACTCTCTCAACGCCTTGCTATATTATGGCTCGTCATGTTCACCATCATCTCACAGATGGTGGTGTCATCAGTGTAACTTGATAGCCTTCTCACCAAGAGCATGGAATATGATTTTACATTTATTTGCCTGTGGTCCTTAAAGCAACTAGAGGCAGTGCTGGGTACATAGCAAGGAGCGCACTATTGATTTGAAGTCACTTTAGGATTCTACTTAGGAAAATTCCAAACTACTAACCCGAGAAGTCCAGGGTATCATCCATACTCAGCATTTTGCAACTGGATAACAGTTTTTGCTCAGCCTGGAATCAAAGAGTGGAGACAGTAAAATAGGAAAAGCATCAGATTAGGAAGCAACAGACCTGTGGTCTAGTCTAATTCTGTCATTCATGGATATGTGAATTTGAGCCTCATCTGAAAAGGGGGAAGGATATAATACCTTGTATTTCTATAAATCTTTTTATGAGACTCAAATGAAAGCACCCTGAATTATATTATTCATTCAACCTGCAAACAAACCTGAAAGGTAAGCATTATTTTCTCCATTTTACAGATAAAATGATGGAGACTTCAAAGTTAAGTAAGTTGTTCAGTGTCACAAAACTAGCAGGTAAGAATTCAAACCCCAGTCTGCCTAATGGAAAGAAATTTTTAAAATTTAAAAAAAAAAGGAGGAAGGAGGAGGCGATAAATACAGAATGGTATATTTTACCTTTTCAACAGCTGATAATTTGTGTCTGGACTAAACAAACTGATTCGTGTCATCTCATTCATTTTTGAGAGAGGAAAAAATAAAAAGAGAGTACAAGGAAGCAAGAAAATAGATGGGGATGCCAAGAGTTAGGAAATTAGTTCAGTCTAACAAGCTTTACTGAATACTTTCTGTAGGCCCGGAACCAAGGTTTATGCAGGGCAAACGTGAGAAGATAGTCCCTGCCTGTGAAAGTGGCAGAAACAATTCACATAGAGAGGTTTGTGGAGGAGAAAGAAAGAGGTTGACAGAGGAGAGAGGAAGCAGTTTTTCACTCAAGCTAGGAGGAGGTAAGTAGAGAAAATGAGGCTGGAAATATGTGTAAGGCCAGCTAGAGCTTGGAGGTCTCACCGTGCCAAGCCCAGTAGACAATGGAGAGTTTTAAACAGGGGAGCAATAGATTCAGATATAAATTTAAATGTGCTGCTTATTCATTCATATATTCATTCATTCATTTAGAATACCTGCACGTGGGAGGGGGTAGCGTGTACAAACTGACTAGGAATAGAGCTAGGTGCACGAACTCTAATCACTTCCCCCCCTCCCCACCACCCTGGTCCTCATGACCATCATCTCTTTCCTGGGTTACTGCAATTACCTTCTACTTGCAAAATAGTAGACTTTCAAAATGTAAGTCAGAGTATGACATTCCTGGCTCAAAACCGTCCCATGGCCCCTGCCCCACTCAGAATAAAAGCCAAAGTTCTGACGGTGGCCTTCAAGGCTCCACACAATCTGCTGCATTTCACCCCACCCCTCCCCACCAACATCCCTCTGACCTCATTTCCTACTACTCTCCCCCTGGCTTGTTCTGCTCCAGCCACAGTGACTGCCTTGTTCTTCCTCAAACCCTCCAAGCGTCACCCTGCCTGGGGTGTCTGCACATCCTCGTACACTGCCTGGGTCCCTCTCCTCCCGCACGTAGGTCTGCACGGCTTGCTCCCTCACCTCCTCAGGTTTTCGCTCACACACCACCTTCCCAGAGATGCCTTTCTTCACTGCCCTATTTAAAATTGCAGCACGCTGCCCGTTTCCCTAGACCCCCCACACTGCTCCTCTGCTTTATTTTTGACTACTTCACTTACCACCGTATGACATATATTTTTAATTATTTTTGGTGTGACCCCACTCCTACTCTGAAGGTGAGCACGAGGGCTTGGATCTTCCATCTGTTTTATCCATTGTGTCCCTAATGCTTAGAATGTCTTTGACAGGCACTAGGCATTGAATTGATATTTACAAAATGAACGAAGGGAGCAGACTGCTAACTGTCCCCGAGTCCATGCCTTCCATCCTCTGTACACATGGCTACTCAGCTAGAGACTGCATTTCCAGCCGAGATGTAGCCGACTAATGGACTAGGAGCAGAAGTTACGTGTACCTTGAATTCCAAATAAGCAGCAGCAGTAAACAGACCGGGAGAACCGTGCAGCCCCACAGATTCTCACCCCTTCATGTGTGACAGTGGGGGAGGGACAAAGAAGAACCTCCTCTCTGCAGCCAAAGCTGGGAGCCTAGAAGGATAACCATCCACTAATCCATATTTTCCCTCGCCGACTTAAAATGCCATTTCTATAGTAATAATGCCCATACATTCGTGGGTTTATTTGTGCACTTTCTTTGTTGATCTGTCTTCATATTCATGTGCCAGAGCTAACACTGTTTTATTACCTGCTAAGGCTAAGTGCCTCATGCTCTTCGTTATTCTTTCTTTTTTCAAAGGTTCCTAACAATCATTGCATAAGAGATGTATTTTAAGAAACACTATTTGTGGAATATTATCCAGCCACAAATAAAGGAGGAAATCCTGACATTTGCAACAGTACGAATGAATCTGGAGGACATTATGCTAACTGAAATAAAGCCAGACGCAGAAAGACAAGCACTGTATGATCCCCCTTATACATGGAATCTAAAAAACTTGAACTCACAGAAGCAGAGAGTAGAACAGGGGTTACCAGGGACTGGGGGGTAAAGAAAATGGGGAGATGTCGATCAAAGGGTACAAACTTTCAGTTGTAAGTTGGACAAGAAGATGAACAAGTTCTAAGGTACAGCACGGGTGCTGATGGATGTCTTAATTCATCTGATTTTGGTAATCATTATACCGTGTATACATATATCAAATCATCACATTGTACACCTTAAATATATACAATCTTTATTTGTCAATTAAACATTTGAAAAAGAAAAGAAACACTACTAGGCAGCAATTTGAAGGATGGATTGGAGGAAGACAAGATTGTAGCTATGACATTAGTCCAGGTAAGAAATGAGAATAGGGGTGTCATCTCCAAGGCTAAGAGATTATCTTCCCCTACCCCACCGTAATCTCTGCCAATGCTCCGCTAACCCCAGGCTTTGATATTGAAAGCCACTTGGTATGAAGAGGCTGCGACAGGTTCAAGAGATATTCAGAGATGCAACCTGACTTGGTGACAATGGATGCTGGTGATAAATGAACAAGGATGATGCTCAGATCACGAAAAGGGAAGCAGATTCTGTGGTGAACATAACGAACTGAGTCTGAAGGTTTATAGATTGTCCGGGAGGTACTCTCCTGCAAGCAGTGGAATATACATAGCCCAATGTCTGGAGAAAACTAGGGGCTTGAAAGTGGGACCTACCAGCTGTCTCTAGAAAATGGAGCATAAACTAAAGGTGCAAGGAAGATCATTAGAGGAATGTCTCAAGCCCTGTCACTAGTTCACTGGGCTCTGACTCACCAGTGGGATCTGCAACTAGTTCTAGTTTTGTTCTGACCTAGTAAACAGAGCCTGGAACTCCATGAGACTAGAAAAAAGGAGAAACAATACTCTCAGAGGAAAAAGCTAGATTGGACCAAGAAGGCACCCTCCCTATGTTGGGAAGGAAAGCACATTCACAGGAGATCAGTCAGTGGTGAAATGGGCTGCATCATTCACTCCAAAGGAGGACAAAATATGGAACCTGAACTCAATTCTGTTATTAAGCCAGTTGGAAAGCCCTGAGTCGGCCATGCATGACGTTTTCATTCACACGATGTCCCTGTTGTTCCAAGCCTTCCCAGCTGGTCCCACATTTCTTATTGATTTAGCCTACATAAAAGCTGCCTGGAGCCTTGAAATGAGGCTTGGTTCTTGGGCCATTTCAGCATCAATGCCCTTGAAATATTTTTCTGGCTAAAACAAATGAAGATTTTGTCAACATGCACTGCTAAAGGAAATCACCATTTAGTCCAAGACTCTGGGCCCCCAAATCTTCAAAGTTAATACTTTTACCTAATATTGGTTTTGCACATATACGTCCCCCTCTCCTCCTTTTGAAGAAAGGAACATTATCTTATTTAAGTCTAGCACATTGCCTAGTAAATGGAAGATTTTCCATAAATGTTTGTTGAAATGGCTAAAATATAAATAACAATTCTGGTAATGGGAGAATGGGAAATAATGGGGCATTAATATTGGAAAAGACATTTTAATTATAGCACAAAGTGGTAAATAATAGGAATTCAATATAACTGTAATCCGTGTCATCCATTATTATTAGGATGTGCCAACCAAAAATAAAAAGACTTTTTAATAAATGGATTATTAGGGAAGTTTTCTCTGCCTGTTTTCCCTTTGGCTGCAGAGATTTTATTAAATGACAGCTGGTATCTACAATAGAAGGTATGTAAGATCAGGAAAAGAAATTAAAGCTCTAATTACTTTGATGTCCTTCTCAGAAGAAAAGTATGCTAGGGAAAGATATCAGATTGTCTGGCTAAAACGAAGTGTGGTGTTTGCTTGTGAGTGTTCATTTCCTATGTTATCCTTGTTTTCTATTATCACAGATAATTACAAATTGACTGCTACTCTGGAAAATATTTATACCATCAAGTTCTCAGATCAGAGACTCAGAATACTGAACTGAAGGTTGAAGCCCATATAAAATTATTGACCACTTATCAAATATGCCAGGCATTGCTCTAAGTGCTTTACATGTTATAACTTATTTAATGCTCACAACAACCCAATGAGGCAGGTGTTGTTATATCTCCCCCATTTTACAGATGAGAAAACTGAGGCACAGAGCAGTTGAGTAACTTGCCCAGGTGGTCTGGCTGCAAAGCCTATGCTCTGAACAACGACCCTACACTGCCTCTCCATAAGCAAGATGCTGAGATGATGTCTGGACAGGGCCTGAAGTGACTTGTGCTCACCCCAATGGTCACCGCAGATCAAGTAGCAGCAAGGCCACCACTTCCTCCTCACCCTTCCCAGCCAAGAGGAACATCTAAGGATTGTCTTCTTGCTGGATCTGGAGACACTTTTGATGGGTGTCTGTCTGGGCATTCTGTAAGCCCCTAAGTTCCCTCTTGAATCAGTATGTATTATTGAGTTATTAACAGCTTCAGGAGGAAGCTCCATAGCCTAATGATAGACTAGGACAGAAATAACTTGTTAAAATACTAAGTCTCCTATCTTTTAGTTGCCCAGAAAGTTTGTTCCAAGTGCCATCATTTGCAGGTGTTTCTCTTTCTTCTCAAGAGTTTTTGGCTTATTGCAGAAGAGACTCCCACCCCCAGCTTGAACTCTCACATGTGAGACAAGGAATATAAATTTAGGCCACCTTGGTTTTACAGAGGGAAACAGAGACCCTCTTTGCTCTAGCTTATTTGACTTGTCTGTGGCCAATTCAATGAAAGTAAGAACTGAAGGTCATGAGTCTGATTCCTATTTTTCATGTGTCACCACCAAGATCTCTTTGTTCTAACAAAGAGCTTTCCATCTTCCCAGAAAGAAGGCAAGCATGTGAAGTATTAGATTCATTTATTACATGTGGAATTCTTCGCATGTAAACTTGTGACCCCCAACCATTCCATTGTAATAGACTGGTCAATAATCAAGGTCAACCAGGTCATCTGTTACTCTATAGCTATTGACACAGCCCCCCAGCTTCTGCACAAAGCTCAAAGCATCACTGATGGGTAGGGGTCCTTGCCAGTACAGAGACAAGTCAGCACTGTTACCTCCCACCCAATCCTTCTCGTAAATTTCTAATTACACACCATTTCTTTTTAGTCACTTCTATTCCTGAGAAGGCTGAAGATGACCTCTTGGGAAATTCCTGACCTATAAAGATAAGAAGCTGAGGAGGACCCAGGCCCAAACCCAGAGAGGAGGGTGACTCCATACTCTTTGCCACACATTCTGAAGTACCATGTCTGGCAGTGGACAATCCAGTTCTATTTCAACATCTAATTCCTTTATTTATTTACAAAATACATATTAAGCATCTACTACTATGGAACAGGCTCTGTGCTAGGTGCTAAGGATTTGGTGGTGAGAAGACCTGATCGCTGAGCAAAGATGTGGTCACTGAGCTAATAGTTAGGTGGTTCCTTATCTCCTCTCCCAGCCCAGTACTCCCCCACCCTTCTGCCT
The DNA here is from genome assembly GCF_000696425.1 of Galeopterus variegatus. Lineage (NCBI taxonomy): Eukaryota > Metazoa > Chordata > Mammalia > Dermoptera > Cynocephalidae > Galeopterus > Galeopterus variegatus. The sequence goes on along the minus strand of NW_007728668.1, from coordinate 88,460 downwards.
GAAAGATAGCATCATTACTATTCAGTATGGAAGAGGAGCCCAGATGCAATGTTCCTAAAGTTCCCTCTGTACTGTGAGAATCTTGGAGCAGAAACAAAACAGGAAATGGATTGGCCAGGTGCATGGGCACAATTCTAGGACATGACTCTGATTAATGACTTAATTCAATGTATCCGATATTTGTAGTCTCTTTCTGCTTTGGAAGGATGATCTCTTGTGTTTCTCTTAATGTTTTGATCCTTAGCCAGTAGGTAAAATCAGATTAATCCCCCTCGTGTTTCTTTTCAGAACATGCTATTCTTTCAAACTCAGCCACGACAGAGGATCACATTGTAGACATTCTTCCCATGACTGGCATTCAGCTAGGAATGTCGTTAGGCTTCCATCTTCTTTCACTGAATAAAAGCTTCAGCAGATCTAAGTTACAAATAAGGCTGACCCCACTGGATTAGGGGGGTTTTGTCTTCTGTCGATGGTTTAAGAGGACTGGAACCTGAATCTTTGACCCTCTCTAAGACTACAAGGTTGAACTGGATGACCTTTATGAAGGTTGGGGGCGAAGCTAGACCAAGAAGCATGGCTCCCTGCTCTCAATGCCTGGAAAAGTGCACAGCACATGTAGGTCGCCCCCTGGACAGAGCTAGTCCCAAGCAAACTCTTAAAGCTGGAAAAACTGGCTGCTGGACACCTAATCCTCAATTTCTCTTTTCTAAAATTCCTCCTGTCTCGGTAACTCCCCCAGTGCCCAGATTCACATGACTAAATTGTGTTACAACCATACGATGGAATGCTATGTGGCCATTAAAAATTACGTTGTAAAAAAGTATTTAGCAGCATACAAAGATGTTCAGGTATTCCCCCAGGCCTCCAATTTTCAATCAGAGGAAAAAATTTGCCAAATAATTTGCTCTGGCCACTGTTTCCTGAGCATGCAAAACCACACCATTTCCTGCACTAACTCAAGGTTTATGGTCTTAGTTCCAAGAACTGGTTCATATGTAATGAACCAGTCTATTTCCTGTTAGAGTAGCAATAGGAAATAGACTATACTAGTTCATTTCTTTGAGAAGCAGTGAAATGGATGTTTACCCAGCCTCACATTCTCAAGAATGCAAACTTCTCACTGAAAGTATTGATTAGGAAGTGACTACTGGTTTACACTATTTTTTCAGAGCAAGATATAAATCTTGGTTCATCACTTTATGGCTGGGGGATCTTCAACATGTAACTCAATCTCTCCGAGGCTGTTTCTGCATCGGTAAAATGGGACCACTATAGTACTGACCTCACAGAGTTAGTTGAAGGAGTAAACAAAATAGTAAGTAAGGAGCTTAGTATAATTCTCAGTAGTCAGTAGGTTCTCTATAAATCTTAGCTATTATTAATGACATAATTTCTGAACTGCTCTACCTCAATTTTATCCTCCAACCTATACTTGGGAAGAGAGATGTGATAGGGGAATTAGGAGAGTCTCATCCTCATGAACAAGAACAGAGCACAGACTCCACCAGATTTCCACCATTAAGAGCAGTAAGAGAGTTGGAATCAGCCCAAATGTCCATCATCGGATGAGTGGATACGGAAAATGTGGTATATCTACACAATGGAATACTACTCAGCTATAAAAACGAATGAAATACTGCCATTTGCAACAACATGGATGGACCTTGAGAGAATAATATTGAGTGAAACGAGTCAGGCAGAGAAAAAGAAATACCACATGTTCTCACTCATTGGTGGGAGCTAAAAAATAAACAAATTAATTCACCCACACACACACAAAAAAAAAACTGGGGGGGGGGGGAAGATATAACAACTATACCTTTTTGAAGTTGTTACAACAAGCAAACGGAAAGGGCATTCTTGGGGGGGAGGGGAAAGAGGGAGAAAGGAGGGAGGTGTCGGTGATGGGCCATAATAATCATATACATTGTATATTGACAAAATAAAAATTTAATGAAAAAAAAAAAAGAGCAGTAAGAGAGGTTGTCACTTCTCTGTAAGACATAGAGGGAGTAGGACCTGGACAAACTGTTGCTCTGCACCCAGTCCTAGGGGACTTTTAAGGATAAAGAATGCCAGGGGATGAAGTGAGAAGGAATGGCCTAAAAGAAAAGAAAAAACCCTGCTGAGACCATGGGACCCTGGCAAGGGTGGAAAGATAAGGGCAATTTGGGGAGGCAAGCATGGGCTGAGCAATTGTCTTGGGGATGAGTGGCAGGAGGATTTCTGCTACAAGACGACTCTTTCCCATCGAGAAGGCAAAACTACTCTCGGACTTGGTGAATTTCCCTATCCATCCGGCACCTCAGCCAAAAGGGCAAATTTAATGCAAGTGAATAAAAATATTTAGAGAGACTTTAAAATGGGTAACATGATCAGCAAATACCAGTGCAGAAACACAGATGAGTGAGAAATTTCCATGCATTTGCTCTGAGGGAAAGAGACAGACACACCCACAACTACCCTAAGTCAGAATGGGATCCCTGCACTAGTGCAGGTACAAAGTGCTCTGGGGCATGAGGAGGCAGCTCCAGTGCACTTATGAAGAAATGCCAGCCTGTGGAAGAGGGCTCAGCAGTGGACAATGTGACGCTGCAGGGAGGGGCAAAAGGCAACACAAGATTAACAGCAAGAACATCTTCTTTCCGGGATTGCTGACATGGCCTGGGCTTCCTGTCAGCTCTGACCATCACCTATACAGAAACCAGAGCAAAAAGCAGTTTCCCGTCCTCAGGTGCATGTTGACTTGTTTTTCCATCCCATTAGATTTCACCTCCCTTTGTGCTTTCTAAGAAATTATGACCCTGGACTTAATTGAAAGTGAGGAGGATTATCTTATTCCACCTTGTTAACAAGGAATTTTGGAGGGTCTGGAGTGATGGCAACCCATGCATGGCCTGATGACGTGTCCTGTGTGCCCGTGTCTGCCCTGCCCTGTTCTATGGTCTGAGACTTTGCCCCCAGTGAGTGGCTAGAGAACTCATTTTCCTCCCAACAGCTTTCAGACCAACTCTTTGCCTCAAAAAGCCTACATTACTATTCCTGAGGTCAGACTTCTTTGGGGTCACAAAGAAGGCACTGGCTCTTCACAGCCAAATTACATATTTGTTCTGAGAATGGGGCATGGAGAAGGCACTGCAGGTGCAAGCTGAACTCTATGCCAACTCTCACAGTGGACACCAGAGAGGAGTGTCCTGGGGGAATGGGACATGAGCCAGGCACATTTCAGGAGACGGTAAAGAGGGCAGATGAGTGCCTGGTTGTGCATGGCAGGATTCATTCATTCACTTAACATTCAACAAATAGCAAGGGAGTGTCCAGTACACGCCAAAGGATACAAGGAAAAAGACACAGTGTCTCTATCTCAGGAGACCACAGTCTACTGAGAAGGAAAGGCAACCAGAAGGTAGTTACAGTGCAGTGTGATTACTGCTACAGCGGGTGAGACGAGGTGGAATAAAGTCATGCAGGAGAAGGAAATAAGTCCAAGTTGTGGGGTTGAGAGAAGGCTTCTGGAAGGAAGGTAGCGCCAGACTTGAGAGGTCCAAGGCCATGTGTGGGGTCTGCCTGGGCTGTAAGGCAGAGGAGGGAGTAGCCAGGGTGGAATCAATGCTGAAGGCAGTGGAAGCCTTGTCAACAAACCACCAAGAACACCTACTCCCCGTTCTTTGCTTTTCTATCCCCTCCACTTTTGATGTATCTTCTCCTAAAAGATCTGTATACCAAAGAAACAAGCTCCATAGACCTCAATAAAAGGGGGACCAAAAAGACTTTTTAAAAAGACAACCTCACTAGAATACAATGTTGGTCTCCATGACCCTGAAGAAATTCACTGGAAGAACCAGTTTTCCCAGCAGCCCAACACCCAAGAGAGAAACAAGACTAACCGCACATAGGCTGGCTTCCCTCCATTTCTTGCTTTCTCTTCTCTCCTCTCTTATCCTTGACACCTGCGAGCAAAGAGGAAGAAAATGGAATAGAAAGGAATTAAAGGAAAGGATATGGAGATGAAAATACAAGACTGGTGAGACGTGAGGAATGTTGAGCTACCTCCTGCTTACGTGTTCATTTAAAATGATCCTCAGAGATCTTTTCTAACATATATTTTCTCCCCATCTTCCTGGGCTGGGGGGTGGGAAAGGAAGGTGAAGGCAAGACACCTGACTCAGAAACACAGTGAAGGGGGAGGTGGTCGGGGAGAAGGTGGCCAAGGCCAGCTCCCTGCTGCGCTCCCCCTACCCCAGCCCCCTCCCTTCTCCCCTGTCCTATGCTGCTGCCTGGAGGCCTAGAGTCCTGTACAGCCTTTGCCTCCTTCTCTGACTCCCTTCGGTTCTCTACAAAGCCTCAAGCCTGCAAAAGGCCTGAGCAGTGCCCTTCCTCCTCGTGCACAGAGCTAATGGACCTCCTCGTGAGCTCCTCCCTGACGGGGGTGGGATGTGGAATCTTGGACACAGTCCATTTCTCAGAGGCAGCAGGATCGAAGCTCTCCATTAGCAACAGCAGCTAAGATTTCCAAAAGGAGGCAGGTCAGCGTTGTGTGAGACAGAGAAATGAACGGCACAACCAGCATTCTTTTCTTCTATGCAGCCCTTCCTGACCACCTTCAGCCTCCCCTGGCTCTGATGTTCCTTTGCCCTGTTGGTTCGCATTTCATAAACCCTCTTGCAAGATCATCTCTTTTCTACTAATGATAATTTCCAGGGGTCAAGCATTTATATCTAGTATTTCTATATCTCAAAGCCACTGTGAAAAGTAGAGATTATAATCTTTACAGTTTGTAAAACTGAGGCTCAGGTTTTTCAAACTGCAGAGCCCACACTCTTTCTTCTGCTCCAAAATGTCTTATTTCCCCAACTGTAAGCACACTGAAGGCAGGCACTGTGGCTCCTACTTCTTTGAGTCCTCTGAAGCACTCAGTAGTGTCCTGGATATAGAAGGTTTTCAAACATTTTCACAGCTAATGAAAAAAAAGTTTGGTTGTAAAGGGTGATATAACAAAAGACTTAAGACACACGCAGCTGCTCTATTATCTGCAAAGCCAGCCTCTCCTCTCAAATGCACATTGTCATTAGTAAGAAGCTAAATTTAAAGCCACAGTAAAACAGCCAGCCAGCCAGCTGCTAAACAAAAGCATCTTAGGTAAATCTTCATTTGTTTGCATTCTGCACTGTCATTGAAGACCCCCAAATAGATGGGGGGGTGGGGTGCAAGGGGAAAGAGCAGTCAGTAGGCCAGAGCTGTGTTTCCCAAACCTTTTCAGGCAGTGACATCCCTGAGTCCTTGTAAGGACAAGGAAGTCACCAGTAAATACCAAATATCTTACAGTCTATCTATATGCCAAAAACAAATCTAAGCTGATGGCCAAGAGATGGGATTTTAAACAGATCTGCTTCTTATGTATTTCGAAGTCACTCCAGCAATTTGAGATGAAAAATGTCAAAAATAAATAATGATGAAAGTCATTATTTATTAGTAATAAATTAGTAAAACACAGAAAAATCAACATAATTCCCTGGATCCTCTTGCTGGCTGGCCTCCTCTTGCAATGTCATTTTGTATGAAGACATCAATGAGGAGCACATGACCAGACACAATACTGGCCTTGGCCTTGACACTGGCCCTGAGCCCACCGGGTCCTCCCTGCCCACTGCCCACTGCCCTCCTTGTCTTGAGCCACCATCCTTTGTCCTGAATATTCCTTTAGCTGCCTGGTTGGAACCCCACCCAGCAGTTTTCCAGTCTAATTCCTCCCTACTTGAAGACCCTTCAAAGGGCAGGAGAGTGATGACCTAGAGCCAGAGAGTACACGAACCTCTGAGACAGCAGACCCCGAACAAGTTATGCCCCTAGAGAGGGAGCAAGACCAGGCCAAGAAGGGGAGTCTTCCAGCCTCAGGATTCACAACAAGAACCTATGTCTCATGCCTAGGAGAGATCAAGTTTGAAATAGTGGATGAGACGTGCTTTTTTATTAGTACTGCCCAAAGGATGAAACTGCAACCCTTTTCCAGCCATAGGGATGAGCTGTGCATTTCATTGACTTGCAGAGTCCAACACAAAGGAATGAAAATGGTATTGAAGTAGGTGGTAAGAGAAAAATCAATCTCTGTGTCTGGTTTGTTTTGTAATATTCCCATTTAGCTCTTAGTCTGTTACAAATTCTCATGATATATTTGGTCTAATCCCTTAGGCACATATCTCCTCCCAGAAGATACCCAACAGCTAGAGGCAGATGTGCCTTGCAGTAGTTGGAGTATAAGAAGGAGAAAAGGTTGACAAGAGAAAGGGTGGGCACAAAGGGGGCAGGGCTCACAGCTCTTGTGTGGCCACTCCTGACTGGCCATCACTGGCACCACTCTGGGATGACACAGTGATGCTCCACTAACCAAGTGCTCCCTGTACAAGACACCTCTGGCACCTACGCACAGGTCCAAGACCTCTCCGTTGTAGACCGTTTTGCTATGCCTTCCCCACAGTTTCTTAGAAACTTCTGACATTCCACACCTTGATGCGATTTTATTTGCCCCTTTTATGAAATTTTAAAATTTCTGTCTTGACACCTTGTCTTGACATGAACCTTAAAATAATATGCAATAATATTTCTGGGATGAGAAGCCCGATTTGTGACTTTAAATTGTGTTGGTATAATAATTAATTAAATGAACATTTCTTTCTTATTTTGAATACTATACAATTCAGAGACATGTTCACTACCCAAAGGGTATTTTCTCCTAGTGATTATTTATATCATTGTCTCCAAACTTTTTTGATCATCCATCCCTATAAGTAAAAAATTTTGAACATGTATGGGCCAGCCCAGTGGCGCACTCAGTAGTGCGGCGCTTGGGAGCGCAGCGGCGCTCCCGCCGAGGGTTCGGATCCCATATAGAGACCGGTCTGCTCACTGGTTGAGCGCGGTGCGGGCGCGACACCGAGGGTTGCGATCCCATTGCCGGTCGCAGTACGGGCGCAACACTGAGGGTTGCGATCCCGTTGCCGGTCGCGGTACGGGTGCAACACTGAGGATTGCGATCCCATTACCGGTCACGAAAAAAGACAAAAAGGAAAAAAAAATTTTTTGAACATGTACCTTCAAAATACATTCACTTATAAATTTTATGTATAAATCATTGTAAATCCATATAGTAAACATTCTTAGAGCTCAATTTTTTCTTACTTTAGATACAAGTAAATAGAAGTATAAATTCTAATATTTTACTCCTGTACCACAATAGATTATCTTACAGAGGGGTTCCTTGTGCCCCACCTTGGAGGATATAATATGAAAAGATGGAGACATATGTATGAGGCCATCATCCCTGCAATGACAGTAGCAATATTCCTCTCCCACCTCAGTGAGATCTTGTTCTGACAGATACAGGTACAGGGTCCTCTAAACTAATAAAAAAGAAATCTTCAGCTTAATTGAATGGGAAGTATATGCCATAAATAATCTCAAATCATTATCCTAGCCATTAATTTCAGCACATGCTTCATGGAATGACCAAGTTGCAACAAAATTGACTTGTTTGCTATCCGCCTCCTTTCCTCGGTTTATCCTTTTATGAAAATGCTAATGAGCAATAAAATGGTCAAGGTGCATGAGGGAGAAAAGGGGATGTCCACAAACTGGGCAGCAGCATTTAAATCGTCACAAGGGGACAGCAGAGTCATCATTACCATCAGACCACTGAGGGAGTCAACTCTGTCACCACTACTCGTCCATGTCACTTAAGGTCTGTCTGTTCATAAAAAGAAGTAGATGAAAAAGCCTGTTTAGGTCAGAAAAAGAAAAGAGTAAGTTTCCATGTCACTGTGATCTAGCCTCTTTCTGTAAGTTGTAGATGCTGAAATAAAATAGACATGCCCTGTGTGCTTTTAAGCAGTACCCTCCCTGCCAGTTCTCAATAAACATTAAATAAAAAATATTCTATAGAGATCCACCCAGCTGTTCTGACTTAACACTTCTCAAGTGCAGTGCATTAGACAAAATACAAAGTGAATGGAGCCAGTCAAAAGGCAGGAGGAACTTACTCCCAGGCAGGGGCCTATGTACAGCAATGTCTGCTGCCAAAATTTGCCACTCCCTGTTAAATCAAAAAGTCATACCAGGTCAACCTCTGCCAAGTTCACCATTCATTGTAGACCAACCATACCTCCTGGGGTTGGCAGTGCAGCTCGGTGGGGGGTGGTGAACTTGGTTTGTGGGGCTACAAAGATGGACAAGACCCAGACCTGCTCTCAAGTGGTCACGGTCTGCAAAGCAGCTAACCTCAAGAGAGAAGGGACATCTTAAAAGGCTCATGGGTAGGCTCACTATTCCCATAGCATGTTGTTTCTCTGCAGCCTTTGAAGTTCCTCTAAGATAGAGTGAGAGGGCAGCAGCCATATGGATCTTACATAGGCTATACAAATTGATCCACTTTTAATGTCACCAAGGGGGGGGTGGTGGACTCCCTGTACTAATTATTAGTGTGTAAAAGAGATGATACAAAAACCCATACCATAAAGCCTCCCATGTGAATAGGGAGAAAAGCAACATCCCAAGACACTCAGAAAATTAGATGTACAAACATCCTTGATAACATCATTCTAGGCCAACAAACCTCCCTTGGTGAAAAGCCTCTGGCAAATGCCAAATATTGAAGAGCACTAAGGGATCATGTGAAACTTGCCATTTAAACCACTCTTTTAATAAGAACTCCACAGGGTCTTCAGGATCAAAGGAAACACAGAGTTGGCAGGTGGAAGGAAATATTTAGTCTCCTTGCCTGCAGAAGCTCTTGAACGTCATATATTCCATTTCTCATGCAAGGTCCTGCTTAGATCAGGTTTCATCCTCCCCAGTGAACAACACTTAACTTTCACCAAATATTTATTAAACAACTTTGTCACTGCCCTGTGCCCCAGGAATACAGAAGTGATCAAAACAGACAAAAATCCCTGCCTGCATGGAGCTTACCTTAAAATATATATGTTATATAAATGGCAGGTGCTGTAAGTGCTCTGGAGAAAAATGAGGCAGGGGAGGTGGATAGGGATAGGTGGATAGGTCAGTTGTCACACCCTGCAGAGATCCTGATAGGGATTACAGTCTAAGGCTAAGGGATGATGTGGGAGTCCTGGAATCCTGTGGTACCTCATGTCAAATGGGAGCAAGGACCAGATGAGGTCAGGTCTGGTGGTCTGGTAGTTGTTATGAGGCTGTGTGCTGGGGAAGAAGGGATTGGAGTCTTGGCAGAAGTACACAGAATTCTGAGCCCCCTTCCATTTCTCCCATTGTAATGTGGTTGTTGTGGGATGGAATGGTCTTATCCAGAGCACACGAAGGTCTTACCTCCCTCTTCACTCCTGTAAAAAGATATGGAAGCTGAGAAAGAACCACCAGTGTCATTGAAACACAAAAGAATGTGTAAATTGCTCACAATTAGCACTATCTTCTGTCTAGCGAACATTATTTTTATGATTTTAGCAAGTGACAAGTTTCTGCACTGAAGCATAGACTTTCTTAGTCTAAGTAAATCCATGATTTTGTTCTGTTCCCTCCCAACCCTAGCTTTGCTCTGGACAACAACCAAGCTGTCCTGGGCTGAATCCACCATCTAGTGGTCAGTGCTGGAAATGATCTACCTTACCCTACTGCCTTCCCTAGCTACCCCTAGTACCCTATTATTATCTATTTACTCAAGGATATGACAAAAATTCTATCTCCTGCTTTCATCCATCTTTTACCATTACTTCCTCCTCTTGTGCCCAATTCTTAATTTTTTTGGAAATATTTGAATTTTACCTATAGAAAAGTCACACTTACACAGATGTTCCCATGGAGTCAACCCAAAGTCCTCTCCATGGCAGTTCTACCTTCCTTACCTCACATTCTACACTGTCCCCTGTCACACCACTCCAGTCCCACTGGCCTCTGCTGTCCCTTGAACATGCCCAAGCACATCCCTGCTTCAGGGCTTTGCACGTGCCCTTTCCTCTGCCTAGAATGCCCTTCCTCCTGCACGGCCACACTGATTGCTTCCTTACTTCTCTGAGAAACCCTGTCAATTAGCAGCTCCTTTACAGAGATTTGCCTTGGCCATTGTATCTATAAACTAATTCTTTACCCCAATTTTTTTCATCAAAGCATTTATCATTACTTGATATTTTATTATATGTCTGCCCTTTATTAGTTTATTGTCTGAATACCTCCATAAGAAAGAAAATTTCTCAAAGGCAGAAACTTTGTTTTATTCCCTGATGTACCTTCCACGCATGGGCCTGAGCCTGGCACAAAATAAGAATTCTTCCCAATCTCCCCTTCCCCCAAAAAGTGTAAAATCTATTTTTATGGCCAATATGCATAAGATTGGTGCCTGTGAAATAGCAGTAATGAGAAAAAGGAAATTTGTAGATTTTCAAGTGAAAATCAGATTTACAAAGAGCCAGTAAAGCCCTGAAAATTGCTGAGAAATCCTGTTCAGAATCTTCATATACCTCTTATCCCTTTTTAATTAAAATGTTTTCCCTCAAAGACTAACATTCAAAATGAACGTGGCTAATTTAATTTCTTTTTTGTTTTGTTTTGTTTAATCTTTGGCATTGTACCATTATTATCTTCAACTACACACTTCAAAAACACTCTATTTCAGCTGCATTTTGAGTTATACTTGGGCTAGGAACCTATTCACTGGTAGGTATATTATTTTTATGTGGAAATATTCCTTCTGAGTTCCAAACAACCAACTTCCAAATGACATTTTGAATTATAACCCTTCTAGAAGCTGAGAACACTCTTTAGGTTGCTTTTAAAATTTTTAGGACCCCAAATTCATGTTGCCATGAACTTTTTCTCTATACAAGAAATGAAAAAATAAAACACCAATAGCAAAAACACCAAGGAGGAATATACTCGTACACAGCCCACATAAGCTGTCAGCTCCATTCAGAGTGGGTTTCAGAAGATAATTTGCTTATTATAACACTTCTAGACAGGTTTTCCTATGGAATCAAGCCATTCTTATTTTCAGGAGCTAGGCAGAAAGACTATAAGATACCTTGGACGTATACGGTGAGGAACTCCGTGACACCACATCAAATCTCATGTGCAGCTGGTCCTATACTGACCTCTCCCCTAGTCCAGCAACATAGTCAACAAAACATGTAGCTGGAAAAAAAAACAAAAACAAACTTAAACTTGACCGTTAGTAATTTATCAATGCTTTGGTTAAAGATAGTCTCCTTTCCATCGCAAGGCTTTGCAGCAGGTATGTGCCCAGTCTTTCTGAGCTCTTTCCCTTCCCATATCTCCCACCCACGATGGCATGTGAACATATGGGGGAGATTGTGGTGGTGGATAGAGGGGCCTCCAATCTTCATGTGGATCTTAGTGTGTCTCTTCACGTCCTCACAGGCCCCCTGAAGGTGGCTGCTGCCCACCTGGCCAGTGCTCTTCCTGCCAATGCCCACAGTGGGCAGAGTTGGCATCCAGGCAGCTTCACAGCCTTCTCTTGATTTGCTGAGAGCTGGTGGCCCTCCTGTCCAACATGGCCTCACATCAGCTCTCACCAGCACTGCCTGGCCCTGTGGCGCCCTCTGGGGTCTGGCATGTGATGACCACATGATCCCTTGTCCAGGTGGCCTGCCATACAGCCCTCAGAACAGGGTCACTAGCCCACAGCACAATCGGCCACTTTTCACACCAGTCAACAGAGCAGAAAGGAATTTCTGGATTCTTCTCATTCTACCAGAGAACAGAGGACGACCCCTGGAAGCTAAACTCAAGGTTTCCCTCTGCCCAACCTCTTCTCAATGTTTACTTTAACATGACCCCTCCGTACGATGCAGGGAATATCCTCCAAGGTAGTGTCCTCTCAGAGTCCCAAAAGGAAAATGAGAATATGAAAAAGCCCCTGCCTCTGGTCTTCCCCTCTATCTGCCTGGAGGAACCATGGCACAAGATATCAGCACTCCATATCTTCCCTCCTTCCCAGAATCCATCAGGACCCAAGGGGGAAATTATTTGTTTTCCCTCCTGGAAGGCATTTCCCCTGCAACTTATCTTCCTTCTCAAGACCACAAAACTTCATGCTCAGGTTAATTGCAGAAAACAGTGTCCTCTCTACCCTATGGAAGAATCTCTATGACCCTGTTAACCAAACTGGCTTTTAACGCACTAAAAGAGCTAAAGACATTTTGAAAACCCCTTTTTCATTTGTAAAGTTGTAAAGCCTGGTTTCCAAAACTATTAATAAACTATTGAAAGCTTAAGAAACAAAAGAGAGAGAGAGAGATTTTTTAAATAAATTCCTACTCTGGGTGTCAATACCTGGATATTTCATTTTTTCCTTTTTGCATTCCTATTTTAAAAATCCTAATTCCCCCTGAGGCAAATCGATGCCTCTGGCAGCATGGGAGGAGACATAGGGAATGCATGAGGGAAACACTTTAATAAATCACAAAAAATAAATCCCCATCACAATGCTCTCAACACTCTGTTCTTGAGGATCTAGTATGGGTATGTGTCAGGCTCCAAGTGGAAGTGAAGTGTGTCGCTGCCCATGAGAAGCCGCCAGGCTGGCATGGCACATTCGGGGTGGTAAATGGTGTGGGGCAGAGACACATCTCTGGGGCACAAGAGCTGAGCTGGTGATCGGCTTTGCCCAGGATGTCAGAAAATTGGCTCTGCAGGATGAGTGAATTGGACAGATAGTCAAGGGAGGAAGGACGACCAGGCAAAAGGACGTGCTGCATGTGCTCATGTGCTACAAAGGGCACAGTAAAGGGAAATACCTGTCACGTTCAGAGGACTTCAGATAGTCTAATATGATTCAATGTGGAGAAAGGCTGGACATGCGATTTGGAGAGAAAAGACCAGAACATGAATGACTTTCATTACATGGTAACGAGGGGCATGATCAGCTTGTGTTTAAGAAAGATCGCTCTGGCTACAGAATGGAGGATAGAGTAGAGAGGGTTGAGAGCAGAGGCATGAGACTGGTTAGTGATAATAACAATGATAGCAATAGCTAACACTTCCTGAATGTTTGCTGTGTGCCAGGTAGGTGTTTAATCCTGCAACACCCCTGTGAGGTAGGAACCGTTGGTGCCCTCTTGCAGAAGGGACTGAAGCTAACAGAGCTTTCCTAACATCCATAAATGGCACAGCCAGAATTTGAATGTGGGCAGCCTGACTCCAGAGCCCAGGCTTCTACAATAATCCAGGTAAGGATAATGACGACTTAGATAGGATAGTGGCACCAAGGACCACAGTAGGTGCAATAATGCCACCACCACCACCAAAGATGTCCACCTTCTAATCCTCAGAACCTGTGATTATGTTAGGTTACATGGCAAAGAGGGATTACGGTTGCAGGTGAAACATTTTAACTTACCTAAAAATAGGGAGATTATCCTGCACTAGTTGTGTGGACTCAGTGTAATCATGGGGTCTTTAAAAGTGGAAGAGGGAGGCAAAATAAAAGCGTCAGAGAAAAAAATGTGAGGATGACAGCAGAGTCAGAGAGCTGTAAAGTTGCTGGCTTTGAAGAAGGAGGAGGGGGCCGTGAGCCAAGGAATGCAGGTGGCCTTTAGAAATTGGAAAAGGCAAAGAAACAGATGCTTTCCTAGAGTCTCCAGAAAGAAATGCAGCCCTGCGAAGTCCCTGATTTTAGCCCAGTGAAATACGATTAGACATTTAGTGAGATACAGTTAGAATTCTAATCCATTAAACTGTTAAGATAATACATTGGTGTTGTTTTAAGCTTCTAAGTTTGTAGTCATTGTTACAGCCCTGCTAGTTAAAACTTGAATAGTTCTAGGATGATGTACAAAGAAATGAAATGAACTCTGAAGATTCTGTTTAGTTCTCTGAATCTAAAGTCACTTACCTGATATACTGTGTTTTGATTCCTCCAAAGCTTAGCCCCATCCATTCATTCCATACTTTTCTGCTTTTTTTATGACTTCTCTCATTCAGCCTTTCTATTTGAATCAGCAATCTCACCAAAAATTCTCTGCATATTTTTCCTTCTCCACTTTCTCATTCCATGGTTACCAGATTCAGAGCTTTTACTGGACCAAAAAAAAAAAAAAAATCACATAACCCTCATCTCTTTCTACCTCCTTCTGGTACATTTTTCAGTTTTCTTTTCCTAGATTCCTCTTCTCCTCACTGCCAACCCCAGTCAATGTGCGAGCTCAGTCCAGTGCAATCCTCTTACGTCCCCACCCAGCTCCTCTCCCTATGCACTGCACTGCCCTGGCTCATGGTCTTCTCACGGTTGACGCTCTTCTCGCGGCTCACGCAGGTTATTGCAGTTGATTCCTGGCTGGTCCTGCTGCCTCCCTCTCCTTCTGCACTACATCCAGAATCAGCTTTCTAAAACCCCTCTAGCCTCTTCTCTCCACGTTTCACCTGAGCTCCAGCTACACCAACCCCCCCACACCCCCCCACACCCACCCGCATGTTCCCTGGATGTCCTTGTTGTACCACATCTATTCTGCCCACACCGTCCTTGTCCACCTGACCAACACCTCATGCTTTGAGAAAGCATTTCCCACACACATAGTTCCAACAATTATCTCTTTCTACCATGCGGTCCTTGGAGAAACCAAAAACATCAGTAAGTTCTCTCGAAGGGAATTCCTTTTCTCTGTTTCTGGGATAACTTATCATTCTGCACATTTTTCAGCCCGATTTTGCAGATGCCTTGAGAATCATCAGGAATCTTCCAACATTTTATTATCTGAGAAATAATTCTGAGGCAACTGAGATTGGACACCATTTTCTTAGATCTTGCATCTTCCACATAACCGACCCCAAAGAATAAATCATTTAAAAGCTTCAACGAACATACATTACTGACTTACTGTGATGTGCCAGGCATTCTTTTAGGTGAAGAGATGAAAGAAACAGCCTCACCCTGGAGAAATTAACAATTTTGTACATATCTCTATTTCCAGCCCATTCCCAGAGCCTTAGCTATCAGGGAATACGGATCTCATTCACTCTGTCACTGGTTGCACCAGGAAATAGGCCTAGGAGAGCCCCTAAGAGAAAGCTGCTCAGTGAATCTAACCACCTGGAGAGAATTCTACATCACCCTCATGTAAGAGGTGATGCCTTCACTTTGAAATAACAGGCTACTAGGCCCTTGGCTCCCCCTCTTTCTCCTTCTGCAGTACCCTGTTTCACAAGGTCTCTTTCGGTACAGAACAGGTACAGCCAGGTATTAAGAATTCAAGAACAGCTTTAGTTCTCCAAAAAGAGACCTTTGAATGTAATAAATATAACTTGATAATTATAATTAAACCCTCAGTGTTCCCTTTAGCCTGGGATCAGTTAACATGGTTATCAGCTATCTCCTGCTGTCCCTGCCTAGACTCAGATTTTTTGCTTGATTCATTCTTCCTCATCCATAGCCACCCCACCCCACCCTTTAATTATTCTGTTCCTGTGAAACAGAGCCAAAGCCATTTCCTTCAGGATTAGGCAGTAGGTTTCTTTCTGCTTGGCTATAGTTAAAACTGCTTTCTCCATGGTTACTAGAACCTGACTTGGCCTGTGTCTCAGATTCCGTCCCAGAAGTCGTCTTGTACTTGTGTGTTACTTTTCTGGCATTCCGCCAAAGGAATTTTGTCCAAGAAGACATCCTTACCTGATCTTATTCATCTCTTGGTCTTTCAAGTTTTAAGCTTCTAAGACCCCCATTATATCTCAGCCAGCTAGATAAAGCATATAGAATCGCTGATGTGAATCAAAAAAAAGTTGAAAACTTTGGGCAAAACGGAAGTGGAATTGTATAGATTTTATCAGTTTCTACATAGCTAAATAACAGAGAAAGGGAGAAAGGAGATACTGTAGTCTAAAATCCATGAGTCCAAATGAGTGCCTGAAAAGTATATGATACATTGGGGACTGGATCAGAGAGCTAATGCATGTGGATCCCTGGAAGCATCTGATCCAACAGCCAAGAAGCAAAGGCATTTTATCAGTTTCTTGAGAGATGTTTCTCTGACATCTGCCCAAGACCATCTACCATCCTTGAAATTAGAGGGGACAGGAAGTTCTGATCAGCCCTACCATAGACGCATGTCCAGCACCTCCAAATGAAAATAAAAGAGTTTTTGAGCAAAAAGCCTCACGAACTCCTTCTTAAAACAAATGTTGACCCACCAAGGACTGAACAGGACAGTCACGGGCCCTCGATACCCCTCATAATTTCTCTCTTTCCCCTCCTATTTTTCTGATAGCTCCTAAATTGATTAATTGGTCATGTAAATCCAACCAGACTGAATTCCCAAAGGGCAAAAAATAGGTTTAACTATCTTTCTGTGTTTTCCCAGCAACTAGAGCCATTCAAGGTCCATTATGGCCTGAGACCCATACCAGGTCACCTGTCACTGCCCCTGTTACATTTCCCACAGCTCCCACTTCCTGACCCAGCAAGGGCTCATCTTCACCCTCAGCCTCCTCAAAACGTCCCTCTACAGCTCCCATATTTGCTTAAACATAAATCTATCTGCACATTTCAGCTGACCTGGGACTATAGATTGATGGGGACTTATTCTGAACTCATCATGAAAACTTATCTTATAAACACAATTTATCACTTAACCATGTATCACCCTGTGTTGTTCTCCAGTTGTTGTGTGCCTCTATATAGGTTGTGCTTCCCAAGCAACAGAATAGCACAGTAGCAAAGGGCTCTGACTCCAAGCTCACATGGGTTCAAATCCTGGCTCCCCAACTTACAGTGAAATAAATTAAAATACTATGCCTATTTTACAGTGTTCCTGTATCATTGCATAAACTAGTGCACATAGAATGCTGTGCCTGACACAGAGTAAAGCTCTCTAAGTGTCTTCCATAAAATAATCCCCACTAAGCGAGGGCCATCTTTTACTTCTCATTTTCTCCTTATTATCTAAGCACACAACAGGTACTTAATATATGCATACTGACTGACTGCATAGCTTACCAAAGTGTCTGCATCTTTCCAGGGCTGATAAAAACATTCCTGCCCAAGAATTCTAATGAAAAGGCTTACTTATAGCTGCTGTTTAGGATCAAGTTTTGGAGCATCATCCCATTGCCCTCCTCTCTATAACCTATTCCTTTAAACTAAGAAAGAGTTCCGCTGTACTGTTCAGTTGCTGCTGTTGACATGGCTGCAGCCATGAGTCAGCAGCTCACTCTGCAGCCTCTAGCTGTGGCCTTGTCTCAGCCCACGGTGCTCAGCGTGTCTTGCAGCAGCCCCAGTGGTGCCCAAGGACACAGCAGCATCCCACCCGAGGCACTGCAGCAGTCTCAGGTAGATGCCTCACTGTGGCTTGGAGCATTCTCAGCCTGATTCTGATGAGTGTGCAGAACAGTGGCTCCATTTCAGCCACCCTCAAGCCCTCAGCCATATCTGGTCCCCAAAGCCTACAGTTATGGAATCAAAGCATGTTCCTGCCAAGCAGAATCCTCAACAGGACAGCCTGGGATACCAGGATAAAGCAAACGCCACGCTGCGTCCCTCAGTAGGAAAAGCGTCCTTTTCACTACTGACTGTGTCTAGCCAAACCTTAAGCAGAGGGGTGGGAGGAGCAGGGAGGGGGAGCTCTTTGAGCAGGGCATCTCTGTGAGCCCCTTAGGGCCTAAGTTTGCTTGTTGGAACTGAAGGGAAAACAGACCCATATTCTTTTGGTGAGACAGTGAGCAAAGACTTGTGAGCAAAGACTGGGTGTGGTTCCAGCGACATCCCCAGCACCTAGCCTACACACAGTAGGTGCTCGATTAATATTTGACGGCTGCTGATGGTTGATGAATGGCCAAGCCATTAAGCAGGTGTGCAACGTTGCACTCCCTCCCTTCCCCCACCACATCTCCTCTCTCCTCACCTCTACCAAATGTTTAGCCCCCAGAGCAGTGGCCTCGACAAAAGCCAGAAGATATGGAATTTGATGGAAAGCACACAGCTGTTCTAGCAGCTAAGTGAAGATCACAGGTATGTATGTATTGGTCATGATGCTTCTGAGGGAACTGTCTCAGTTCCCAGAAGGAAGAAGCTGGCATGGATTTTTTTCACTGAATGTGGTCATTATGAGCCTCAGTGACTGAAATGGAAATGAAGTGAAGGGGTTTCCTCAGTCCCCACAAATGCATGTTTCTATCCTGCCTTACACAAATTTCCCCCCAAAGCTATTCTATTTCAAAGCCTGCCTCTTCTCTCTTCACTTTTCCTCTCTCTCTCTCTCTCTTTCTCTCTCTCTCTCTCTCTCTCTCTCTCTCTCTCTCTCTCACACACACACACACACACACACACACAATACATGTTATTTAATGTGGTGCTGGAAAACACATTAGTAATTAAGTTCTAACGGTGATCAAAGTGGGACTGAGAACAGAGGTAACTGACCTGCCTAAAGTCACATAATGAGTTAGTGGCCTTACAAGATTCATGAATTTCAATTAGTGATCTTTTCACTTCATTATGAAATTGTTTTTTATTTTGTTTGTTTGGGGGTTTGTTTTCTGTTCGTTTGTTTTGTTTGCTTCTCTTTACTGTATCTTCAGAGGAAACCCAATGTCAGGTCTTTCCTCCCTGAGAAGTTATAACACCTTCCAATCTCCCAGGAAAAGCCCAGGTCCTCCAGGTAAGAGTTTCTCCTAGAATCCTGCCTTTCTTACATTCCCCAGGGACACTTTCTCACCCAACATGGCATGGAGGACCCTGGACCTCTCACCTTCCTACGTAATAAGTGATGGGTATATGTATCACACACAGAGGAATGGTGTGACTCTTTCCCATCACTATCTAAAGCAGGTGCAGCTGGCATTTGTGATGCTGAAGATTTTCCTTTACAAATGCAGAAACTTATGCTAAGGTGGTGGAAAGGGGATAGTCACCTTGGTCAGTGATGCAGCCTAAGCCTGGCTGGATCCTCTCGGGCACATTCAGCTGAGGGGATAGTTATACCTGGCAGCAGTTCCGACCGGCTGTTTTTTTCTCTGGTCCCCTTGGACGTCTGAAGACTACAGAGATCTTACTCTGCTTGCATCCCCAGGCACTGTGTGCAAGCCAAGCTGCAGACATCAATCTGTTTCAGGAGAAAGAGTGCCACCTGCTGTCTCTGAACACTCTCTGCCTAAAGTGTCATGTTTCTTGAAAACTGCAGTGATGTTATTTCTAAACAGCCTGAGGGATCAGGTCTCTACAATGAAGAGAGAAAATAGCACCTATACAGTATCACTACCCCATGTATGGTAAACCAGTGACTCTCCCAGGAAAACCCTGGCTGAGACCTTGAAGCACTTGTCTTTCTCTTTTCTTGCTGTTTTGTTTTTCCCCTACACTTAGAACAGAAAGGAACCTAGTAGCTGGTAGTTCAGCTGAAGGTCTGAATGTAAAGAGATATGCCCAAAGTCACACAGCAGTCCCATTTTATTCCAACACAGCCTTCTCCCACACCAAGTGAAGGCTGCATTGAATTCATGCATATCAGATTTCTTTCTCTTTGCCTGCAGTAGAAATTGTGCAGCAGAATTTTCTTCACTGCTGCTTTGCTGAGCTCACCAACGCTGGTCCGACTCTTCCCTGCCTTCTGCATTACACTTTGTCATGTGGCTGTCTATGTTCAAATGTTATCTCCCCTAGAGCACAAGTACCTTGAAGGGAGGCCCAATGCCTGATTCATCTTTGCAGTCTTTCGGAGGGCTTCCTGCCAGTTAAGCACAAGGGGATCTAGCTCCCTACACCCTATTTTCTTCTCAAGGGCCTCAGAAATGGAATCCACATTCCTGACCTCTTTAAAGCTGTCATCACCTACAGCTCTACTGGGAGTCCTGTTCTCCTGAGACTGACTGAAAAGAACACAGGCTCCCTGACTTCTCTCTTTGCATCTTCTTTACTATTTGCCTCTCCCCAAAAATCACATCAACCTTTATTATTTTAAGGGTTTTATTTCAAAATCACTACCAATAAACAGATGAGGCAACAAATACAACGATGTTGCAATTGACAATTTCCTGAGATTTTTCTGAATGCTTATCTCCTGAAACAAAAGAGAAAAGATCCAGTTGTGAACTCTGCTTATCTTTGCTTTCATCCTATCCCCAGTAAGGGACAGTGGGAGCAGAGCTGCAATGTCACAGCCTAAGGATAGGAAAAATACAGAGTGCCCTGAGCTCCACCAAAGGAGGCTCCAAAGCCCACAGTGCCTCACATAATCACTCAATTTTCTCATCTGTAAAACATGCATAATAGAAGCCTTACTCACAAGAAAATCCTCATGTAATTGAGGGTCAAATGAGATGATAAGGTGCTGAGGCCTCTCCTGTAGTAAGCACTCAAAGGAGGTTAGCAGTTACCACTACGCTCATTCATTCCACAAACTATACCAAGTTAGTCTTATTCATCATGATCCCCAATGTGGTACATGGCAAAAATTAGGTCTACAGTCAATTGTTATTTAATTAATTTGGTAATTGAGTTTGTAACACAAACTTGATGCCAAGAGAAGAGATCATAAACCCGCAAGGAAAGTGACAGTGGCCAAGCTGAAGTGTAGAGAGTACTGGTAATTTGGGGGAAGTGCCAGGGAGTTCCAGGAGGGAAAACACCTTGAAAAGACTGGGAGGAGAGAAAGAGAAAAGTCTAGAGATCTCAACATTCCATTTCAAAATAGGGTGGTCATGAGGAATAACCCAGGCCTTTGATTCTGCTCACAGGTCCTATCCACGAACCTTCCCCCTCGGGCATCTGGACCACTGCCCTCACTAGAGAACAGAGCCAGCGTTGCTGTCCTGACTGAATTTGAGTGCCATTAATCCAACCCTCTTGCTTTCTTCCATTCTCCTTGCAGGTTCCACCTGCTGAAGGACTCTTGCAATCCGCACTGTCCTGACTTGCAGTAATACACAGGGGTGCAAAGCCCGCAAGTGGCCGAGACTTTCTGTGTCAGGTCCTAGGTCAGCTCTACGGAGACAACACCGCCCTCCCCAGCCCCCATGCTGAGAGGCCCTGTGGGGAGACCGCACCTGCCATTGTGGCTGTCCTGCCAACAGCGCCTCCCTGCAGGGTTCATCTTATTTTCTTCTGATGAGCAAGCAAAGGCAGCCAGGAACTCCGTAGGTGTAAACTGGCGTGCACACTGGGCAAGCAGGGTGGATTTCTCGGGGACACTCCATTACTCATTCTCACACCCCACACACCCCATGCTGAGCAGCAGAGCCCTCTCCTCTGCCAGGCACTGAGGACGTCTGTTAGTTAGCCAGGCAGCTGAAGTGAGTAGGGGATAGGTGGGGGGTCTTCTAGAGAAGCAGGCTAGCAGGTTAACCATCTGGACACACTTAGCGGAGGTAGGTCTGTTTTTCTCCACACACATCACTGAAGAACCCATTCACACCCTAAATAAGCTAAAAAGCCATTTAGCAGAATGCTGATGCAAACTAGACTGGCATCTGGGACAAGCCCTGGAATGAACTCAACGAACAAAACAACGCATTTTTAAGCAGGACCCTCAGCTCCCATAGCCCGAGTCTACAATCTCAATCTCAGTTTCGCTAGAATTGTAACAACCACAGAACCGCCTCATGTGCAACTCACATGTAGCCCATTGACTTCCATCACCTTGAAACAAAGAATCAGCTCCTTAATTGTTATGAAATTTAGAACTACTTTGAAAATACATTTTATAAGTGACCACATATTTTATGTCTATCTTTTGATTGTTTTGATAAAACTATAACCCTCTTAGGCTACTTTTTTAAGGTCCCAGGGGCTCTGTCTGTGGTCATTTGTGCCTGGCCCACATTGAATGCTCAGCACATCTCCAGCAGCTGTGTCACCAGTGACACTCAGGGTGTATACGTGCTTCTTTCTTTTTCATGCAGCAGCTGTGTGCTGCCTGTTCAGCTTAAACATGAACATAAATGTTGGTTGCAACTACGAAGGTCACTGCTACAAAATAAAGGTCCTCAAATGTTAGCGGTTAACTCAGTTACTTAGAGCATCTGTTAATATTAGAGATGCCCATCCTGCACGACTAAATCTGAATCTATGGTGGTAAGTAGTTATAAGAAGTTACCAGGTGTTTCTGATGCACCCCAGAGTTTGAGAGCTACTTTCTAGTACCTGGCTAATCAAATATGATCAATGGACCAGCAGCATCAATACCTGAAAGCATGTTAGAAATGCAGAATCTCTGGTCCTAGCCCAGACCTATTGAATAAGAATCTACATTTTAACAAGATCCCGAGTGATTCATCTGCACATTGAAGTTTGAGAAGCACCCCTAGGACCAAGGCTGTGAGGTAATCTGAGGCAAGTGAATGATAGAATTTCCTCCTGATTATTAGTGTCAATGACTCCTGCCGGGGTGGTGACTTCTTGCCTTGCCTGCTGGATAATAGAGCCCAGAGCCATGGTGGGAGCATCTGTTGGTCAGGACCCTCTAACCAACCTTGAAACTCCCTGCTCCTACCCACTCTTGCATCTTGCCCATGATCATGGGCACCAGAGATCCAGAGATGGTGAAGCAGATATACCTAGACATTGGGTCAGACTGAAGCCTGGCTCCAAATCCCAGTTCTCCCACTTTCTAGCAGGGAAGCCATGGGAAAATCATGTAACCCTTCTGACTCTTAGTTTCCATATATCTAAAGGGGGGGGGGGTTCCCAAGGGTCCTTCCAGATCTTCGTGTAACTCTTATCCTTTCCATCCATTTCACACATACAGAAAGTCACAGTTGGAAGGGATCTTAGATCACCTGGTCCAAACTCCTTCCTTGATGTCCCCACTTTACATGGAGAACCTGGACCAGCCAGGCAACCCAAGAAGGGGCAGATCCCTGACTAGAACCCAGAGCTTCTGAGGCCAAGCTCAAGGTGCTTTGCACCAACAGTGACAGGAAGTATCACTCTTAGGCTGGGTAGCCCAGGAAACACATTCTGAGACAGAGATTTACATGCAGGAAGTTTAATGGAAAACGCTTTCAGGAAAAAACACCTTTAAGGGACTGAGAGGAGCAAGACTGGGCAGAGGGAGAAGTTAAATCCTACAGGAAGCTCAGCAGCTGCGATGAAGGTGTCCTGAATCTAGATGAATGTGGGCTTCCTTTAGGGAGGAGCCGCAACCTCGGGCTCCGATCTGATAAGGGTGGTTCTTACAGAGAGACTCAGATGTGAGCACAGGACATCTGGGCAGCACACCACAGCATCCGGTACAGCACGCCTTGTGCAGCACCCAGATCACTTGCTTTGTATTATAAGTTTGCCCCTTCAGAAGCAACTTCTACACTATTCTAGCTGTTCTCTTCACCTGGGGGGATTTCCAGAGGGAGGTGGGTGGGATAAACCACCATTACTGCACCTGATCTTGAAGCTGCAACTGATTCCTATTATCTCCCTCCTCTACTATCCATTCTAGATTCCTCTCACCGTTGGCCAGCACCTCTGGCTCTGGGCTATATTATCCACTCGGCAGGGTGACCCAAACCCTCATTCCTGAAGACACTGAAGCCCCGGTCACCACAGTCTTCTCTGGCCATGGCTGCTACAGTAACCCATTTACCTCAAGTTGGGCGGAGGAGTAGCAAGAGATGTCCCAATGTCGCACTTGAATGACAAATATATTCTTTCCTGTCCCCTCATGTAACAACAGCACTACTTCCTTCTGTTATCAAGGTCAATGACTCCTGCCGGCATGGTGACTCCTTTCCTCGCCTGCCAATCTCTTGGTACAACAAGCTAGAAGAGCCAGATGGCAATGACAGCTTAAAGTATAAGGGGCTCTTATCGTATCCACTGATGAAAGTGTTTCCCCTCTGGGAACCAGCACCTCTGGCTCCACAGAGTCTCCCGCCGGGGGGTGGACAGCACAAATTCCACAGGAGAGTCACTAGGAGGGATAGGAAGCGAGGCCACTCCTATTTTCACTCCTCAGTTCCTGGATCCATGAATTCTACCTTCTGGGGCACAGCCCCCTGCAGAGGTTGTTTATTTAGAATGTGTCCCACACAGATCACATCAGTCCCTCCCACCATGGCTACTCTACTCAGATACCCATTACTCAAATACTGGGATGGCTGAAGACATGTCAGTTGGCTGAATCATTCTGTCCACTTGGTTGTCTAGTGCCTCTTCCAAGGTGGCTGCTCTCAGGTGGTATAGAAACACAGTGCAACGATTCTAACCCTTTATGCCCACTCCCAGGGGTCCATCGGCATGCCTCTTCCCCACTTCCCTCACCCCTAGTCTTTCAATCTTTTTCTTTCCAGGCCCCTGACCAACCAGCCAAGCCATTCACTACTTCTCATGAGCCTATAAATGTTCCTTCTTTGATCCACTTCCCTTTCCACACAGAATGAATGATGAGGTCTAATGTCCAAAGTTCTGCCTATTGAGAGAATCCCTCCAACTCTCTCTTTAGGGGCCACCCCTAAGTGGAACTTTAGTTCACAGCAGTCCATTTTCAAGCTTGCACCCACATACAAAGCCAACCCACATGTGACCAAAACTTGACCATGTCTCTCCTCCATAAGCTGTTTGAAAGGAAGCCCCATTGCTGCCATAGGCACAGGTGTCTACTGAAGGAGGGAAAACACCAGTGGTGACATGGGGTCTGAGATGCTTGCTCATGTAGCTTCCTTGTGATCTCTGGCCCTACTTGTGTTTGATACTGGAGGATCCACTTGCATCTCTCAGGTTCATCTGAAAGAACCCTGTTCATGATGGGCAGCTCCCTTCAGCTACAGACAATGCCTAAAGGGGGACTCAACTACAAGTCACCAGCAACCAACTCTTTGGCCAATGGAGAAATAAGTACCCTGACCCTAAAGAGGTAATCTGGGAACTGTGCCACAGAATCCACTCTAAAATTGAATCTTCATAATACAATAGTTCCCCCATCCATGGTTTCTCTTTCCAAGGTTGACTTACCTGCAGTCAACCAAGGTCTGAAAATATTAAACGAAAAATTCCACAAATAAGCAATTCATAAGTTTTAAATTGTGCACTGTTCTGAGTAGTGTGATGAAATCTCAAGCCGTTTGCTCTCCTGGGATGTTGGTCACCCCTTTGTCCAGCACATTCACGCTGCTAGTCACTTAGTAGCCCTATAGGTCATCAGATCGACTGTCATGGTATTGCGGTGCATGTGTTCAAGTAACCTTTATTTTACTTAAAAATGGCCCCAAAGCACAAGAGTAGTGATGCTGTCATATTGTTATGATTGTTCTATCTTATTGTTAGTTATTGTTGTTAATCTCTTACTGTGCCTAATTTATAAATTAAGCTTTATCATAGGTATGTATGTACAGGAAAAAACTTAGTTTATATAGGGTTCAGCACTATCTGCAGATTCAAGCATCCACTGAGGGTCTGGGAATATGTCCCCTCAGATAAGGGGACTACTGTAATCCTGTGAATCATCTATTCAAAGGAGGCCATTAATACTGCATCTTGCACATAAAGAATGTGAAGTATCTCAAGGTTAAACAACTTCTCCAGTTACTGGAAAATCAATCCAGTCTCAGAACAACAGTCTCTGAACCAACGCTGTCCAGTAGAAATACAATGTGAGCTACATGGATAATTTTAAATTTTCTAGTAACAACATTACAAATAGTAAAAAGAAGAGGTTAGAATTCATCTTAATACTATATCTTACTTAACCCAATATATCCAAAATATTACCATTTCAATATGTGGTCAATATTTTTAAATTAATGAGATATCCTACATTGTTTTTATCATACTAAGTCTTTTAAACCTGGCATGCGTTCCACATTTCCAGCACGTCTCTATTTGAACTGGTCACATTGCAACTGGTTGCATTGCATGTGGCTAGTGGCAAGTGTATTGGAAACCACAGTTCTAGACTGTCCGGTTCTCACCACTGTCCTCCCTGAGATCCTCCTTCCTAATTAGCAGGACTGTAGAGCCTGGGAGGGAGACGTTTGCGCAACAAGCCTGCCTTTGGTGAAAATCTGAGTCCCTGCCATTTAAAAAGCTTCTAGAACCCCCACTCCTTTGGCACAGCATGTTCTGCTGCCCCCATTTAGCTTCACAGGTGTTGCTGCCACTTGCTGGGAAGGTTCAATTTGAGAGGAAAAGAAAAAGCAGCGGTAGACAAATGTTTAACTCCATCTCTGTGTGTACCCTGCAATTTAATGCTAAATCCGGCTCAATTCAGTTTCTGTGGCAACCGAAGGAAGCAGCTCTCCACAGCTCCTACCATTTCACTCCTTGTGAGATTTCTAAATGCAGGGTGCCTGCAACACACTTGACGTCCCTTGTCTGAGCTCTTGGGTTCCCAGAAGGCTTTCATTCTGAGCTTGATCCACAGGTATAAGAATGCAGTCTGGGAGCTTCTAATAAAGTCTTTGTCCAACACAGAAGAAATAGGAAAGGCAGGATTAGGGAGCCTTTATTCCTAGAACCCATTAGAAATGGGACAGATCTGCACTGGTCTGGGAAGAAGGAGGAGAAGGACTTTGGGGAGGCAAAAGGAAGCTTTAGACCTGATCCAGTTATTGCCAACCCATGAAGCCTTGGGAAGTGAATACACATATGCTCTGCGGGAATGTACCCAGGTGGGAGTCATGAGCCCTCAAAAGCAAATTTGCCTGCTTTTGTCTCCTTCCCTTCAGCAAGTGTCATTGGTTGGCATAACTATCTGAGCTGCCTCTAGTTCTCCCCCAGAAGTTTAAGTTCTGAAGAGCAGGAATATCTTCTGATTTGGCCCAGCACTTTATCCTGGTACCTACTACAATGCTTGACATAAAGTAAAAGCTCAATACATGTTTGTCACATGAATGAATGAAGAAATGAATTTCAAGTGACAACTCCTAACGTGCAGCCATACTTTCATAGAACTCTCTGCTGAAAAAACATCTAATGCCCAGGAGACTGGGCTCAGCCTCAGAGAGTGTCATAACTGACTGGCGATGGCTACCGTAGACCCCTGATTGGGAGTAGTGGCATGAGTCCTAAACATTTCCCTTCCATATTCTAGAAACTGGTTTTCTTAGAGGGGGCCAGACTCTGAGCAGTTTCCTTAGATCTTCGAAGTGCTAGAACAAAAGCCCAAAACCCACCCAAATCCTCATGTCATTCCCTGAGAGCTCCTCTGACCATTTTCGGTTTCAAGTTCTGAAGCAAGTATTTTCTCATCTTTGGACCCCCAATATTTCCTCCCAAGGTGATCAAGGCAAGAGTGTCCAATCTTTATAAAACATATTCCTGACATGTGCAGGAAGACTGTTGAGGTTGCAGATCCCCAGGACAAACCAGGGCAGAGCCAACCTACCTCTAAGATGGAAACTCCACCCTGAGCAAAGGACAGAACCAAGCCAATGGCATGGTCCATGGGCTCCCTCCCCAGGCCCCGGGCAGTTTTGGTTTGGAAATAGCAGCCCCTGTATCCAGACTGACAGATCACCTATCTGTTCCTACTACAGATTCAGAACTACCCATTATTTTACTTAGGATTGGTGAAAGGGATACCAAGGGGATGAGGAGAAAGTCTGCTATTTCATGATAGAATAGCATTTATCCAGGTTTTGTCTTTTTTTCTTTCATTTCTTCCTGTTCCTCTTCGCTACCCAGGTGGCTCAGTCTTTGGGCTTCTGTGCAGCCCTGCTAATGCCAGCCAAGTGGAGTGAGGAAATGCCATCAGTAGCCCATGCTCGGAAATGTGACTGCAGCCCACGTGGTCAAGTGCCACAGGCCTCTCACCTCCCAGCTGCTCCCACGACAGTTGGTGGCTCCTTTCAAATCTCCAGCCCCCGTCCCTCCATCCCAATGAGGCCATTCTCTCAGCCAGTCCCCTCAGTTTGGGGCTCTCCTTGCAGCCAAGTACAGTTTCATGGCCTCTACAGATAGCAGTCAGCCCTTTCATACGCTGCCAATAGTGTAGTTTGGGGTCTATTTTCAGTGGGAATTTTTTTAAACTACCCATTTTTTAAAAATATATATCTACACATCTCCCCCAGCAGAGCCACATGTCAAATATTACCTGGCATGTGTGCAGCACTCTCCAAAGCTCTCTCACTCTGCAACTTTATTTCACTCTCTCAACAACCTGAGAAATAGATGATAAAATTAACCCAGTTTTCAGGCCTGGACAGTTCGGTGACAGCCAGTAAAGAGGAAAACTGGAACATGGAGCCAGGACCTAAAATGCTGCAGGAATCCCTCCCCTTTGCCAGCCACCGCCTGTCTCATCTGGTTGCAGTAGACCTTCCCTGAAGGAAGCACATCGGTGTGGGGACCTCAGTGGAGGAGAGGTGACAGCACTCACTAGCAGCCTCCCCCATCAGACACAAGGAAGAGACCGGGAGCGAGGCTGGGGGGAGGAAAGAGTGTTTGTTGATTGTTTTCCATATGGAAAAGCTGCTGGATCAGGAGCAGTAAACTGGCAGAGGGGCTTTCACCTCAGGCTTGTTAACTCTCTCCCTCTACTCTGCGATGCTGTAGTTTACCAGGGTTCTGGATCCTCACGCCAAAGTTATGTTAGAAAACTTTCAGGGCAAATGATCTGCACTTGGAGCATCCTCTGAGAGGCAGCAAAGCCAAATGAGCATCAGGTTTTATATGCAGAGAGACCTGGGTTTGAATCCTGGTCTTTCCTGTGTGACCTTGGGTTGCCTACTACCTTGTCCGTCCCTTCACCTATAAACTGTACCTAGAAATACTTATCTATGTCAGGATACAATAATGATTAATGTGGTACAGTGCCTGGCACAAAAGAATGCTTTTTAAAAAAGTAGCTTTTATTTGTCCTTATCAGTTCTAAATTTATTTAATTCAGCATGAGATGAATTAGAGACACTGCCAGCTTTTGCTGCATTGACAGGGGTATAGAATTCCATGCCAGGATGTCATAGTCCTTCATGTGCTCTGCAATGCAGACTATGTTGGAGTTTTATATCTGATTCTGAGCTTCAGAGTTTATAATCTATCAAGTGTCAGAGTTACTTTCCCATCAAGCCTGCAGAGGCCCTATGCTAAACAGCTCTGTATAATTAACTTCATAATCTCTTGCACAGTGCTGGACACAGGGTGAGCAAAAATTAGCAAGTACTGTCCGGATTCTCACATGAGGATGGCCTACCGGGCTCTGCCCTTCTCTGGTGAAGGCTGCAAAGGGTCCCCAGCTGGTCAGTCAGTTCTCACCTAGCCCAGTGACATTCATCTAGCAGATACCTTTAGGCATGTTGCTGGTACCACCTTAGGTGGGATTTTGCCATTAATTTCAAAATCACACAGACAAATTCTGCAGGTGCCAGGCCTGAAACGTGGCCCCAGGGGAAGAAGACTAACACATACTGAGCATCTTCTATCGATCAAGGACACTACCTATTTAATTAGCCTTCATAGCTGTTTTAGGAGATACCCCATTTTCAGACAAGGAAATTGAGGCCTACATGGATTACAAGGTCATACATCTAAGAGGTAGAGCCAGGGTTCAAAAGGGGTTGCTTCCCTTCCCAAAAAGTGCTTTGCCAGCTTCACACTGCCTCCCCATGAGTTCAAAATGTCAAGAGGCCTCAACTCTACCTCAGAAAAGCACAAAGTTGAGTTCACTCCAGTCCACTGAGCCCCTGGAGGATGCTCAGAGGCCTCGAGGGGCAGGTGGATGGGTGGGAGTGTCTGTTCATGGGCAGGGGTCTTCCTGAGCCGCCTCCTGTGCTTTGCTCCCCTCTGCAAAGCACCCAGTGCTGCAGCACCTCACTCCTCCCCTGCAAAGAAGGATCCGTCTTTGGCAGATCTCCACTGCCAGGTTCCTCCCCTGCAGGCTGAAATGATTCCTCAGGAAGGTGCTCAGCTGGTGTGTTGGGACCTGTCAGGAAGAAGGATTCCCCTGGGGCTGCGTCTCACCATTTATATGCTGATTGGGTTCCTTGCACTTCATTTTTATGCTCATTGCCATTCCCCTGCGTGCCCTTCTCTCTCCGCTTTCCATTTTCCTAACAGAGTGCAGCAAGGCGTTTTGCCACTCCTGCTTTCCAAAAAATTCTGGACTTTTTTCTTTGCAGTTGCAGGGCTGCCTACATGCCCAGTGTTCTATCAGTAGAACATAATCCTCTGTTTACTGGGTAAGACATGGCTGGAAATATGTTTTTCTGGGTAGGTTGTCCTAAAGCGTTAATATCCTGAGAAGGCATCAGAATAAACATTTGCTGAAGTAATTATTTCTAAAGAGCTTTTGACATAGGTGACGTGAGAGAGAGAGACAGAGACAGAGAGACAGGGAGAAAGGATAGACAGACTTAGATCCTAGGCCAACCTCTGATCTCGAGCAAAATAGAAAATGTCAATATTTAAAAGATGACCATCAGGGGCCGGCCCGGTGGCGCACTCCTACAGTGTGCCACTTGGGAAGTGTGGCGGCACTCCCGCCGAGGGTTCGGATCCCACATACAGACCAGCCGCTCACTGGCTGAGCGAGGTGTGGGTGCAACACCGAGGGTTGCAATCCCGTTGCCGGTCCCGGTCCGGTACGGGCGCAACACTGAGGGTTGCGATCCGTTGGCGGTCACAAAAAAAGACAAAAAGGAAAAAAAAAAAAAAAAAAGATGACCATCAGAACTCCCCCAATGCAAGACTGGAAAAGATCGGTGTCCTCGCAAATAAGTCTAAGGATGTCCAGAAGTGGACATTTTCCAGTATCCTATGCCTCTTCCAGATATCACCTCTCTGTCCTTCATCCCTGGCCAACTCACAACAGCCCCCAATACCCAAAGGACTTTTTCTGTTGTTCTTAAAGACAAGCGTGGATGCTGGCACCCCCTTCACTCTCCAGACATTGCCAATACCGGACTCTGGCATTTGACAATTACCAGGGCCAAAAAGGAGCATATGGGGCAAAGGGGTCACCCCGACCCTCTTTCTCCATAGCATTAACCTGCTTCCCTGTGCTCAGAGCCTGTCCTGCTCTCCTGAGTGGGAAGTCCCTTTTAGGTACCTTCTCCTGAGACCCAGGCTCCTACCCTCAGTCTCTGGGCCTGTCATCAGAAGCCAAAATCAGTCATCATTTTTTTTTTTTTTTTTGTCTTTTTCTGTGTCCAGCAACAGGATCGCAACCCTTGGTGTTGCCCCCGCGCCTCGCTCAGCCAGTGAGCGACAGATCGCAACCCTTGGTGTTGCCCCCGCGCCTCGCTCAGCCAGTGAGCGGGAACCGGTCTGTATGTGGGACCCGAACCCTCGGGCGGGAGCGCCGCTGCGCTTCCCAAGCGGCGCACTATCCAGTGCGCCACCGGCCCGGCCCGTCAGTCATCATTTTTATCAGCTCAAAATAGGTCCACCTGTGTGTGACTGAAAACCCAAAAGAACAGTGGCTTAACCAAGACAGAAGTTATTTCTTCCTCACATAAATCTGGGTTGCTGGTCCAGGCTGGTCCTTGGTGTCAGGGACAGAGGCCCCTTCTCCCTTGCTGACTAGTCTTGCAGAGCCCTCACTAATGACCCAGGACGGAGCTCCAGCCATCACAGCCACATCCAAGAATGGAGATAGGGGAGAAGGAACAAGGGGCCAGTCCCACGTGTCTCATCATGTCGTTAGCCAGAATTCGAGCACTAGAGGTCCCTTGCTGCAAGGAGCCGAGAACAAATGCAGTCTTTATCCTTAGCAGCCACGTACCTAGCTAGCAGTTCCATTGCTAAGGGAGAGGCAGAGAGCAGGTACGGGGAGGAGGCGGGTATTAACCGTCTCTGCTGGATAGATGTATCTGTTGACTTCAACTGCGTTTTTGACTTCTTTCTTTCTTTCTCTTTTTTTTTTTTTTTTTCCTGTGTCTTTCCCTCACAGCTGCCATCTCCTGTCTATCTTTCTCTCATTCTCTTTTCTTCCTCTTCTTGTTTTGGCTCATGGAGTCTCACCTAGGATTTTGCAGCAGCCTCCCAGCAGGCCTCTGACCCACTGCTCTCAGCTCCTTCCCACACGGTGCAGCCTCACTAACTTTGCCGAGCAAAGCTGTTATCTTGGACCTCTCCAGTACAAACACCTTCACTAGCTCCCCACCACCTGCAATATAAAACCCAGCTCCACAGCCAGTCCCTACCCAACCTAGAGTACAGATTGATACCCAAACATACCCTGCGTTTTGCTTCACCTTCCCCACTGCACTCTCCTCTTTACCTGTCAAACCCTCACCCATGTTTTAAGACTCAGTTTGAACATCATCTACCCTATGGACATTTGGCAGTTCCAGCCTTTGTCCTCTCTCTGCCAGTCTCACCCTTAAATACACACACACGTACACGCACACACACACACACACATATTTAGCCACCTCCCTCACCTTCTCCACTTCTGTATCACTGTTTTGTTTTGTTTTGTTTTCCCCATAGTATAGAGAGGATCGCATTATGTTTGGGTATCCGTCCATCCTCTACCACTCTGCTAATATTGACCGAGCCTTGTTCATCTTCGTCTCCCACACAGGGACTTGGACATAGTAAGTGCTCAATTAACATTCACCAAATTGGTTATCAGCACCAAAAAAGTAGAAATGGACAAGTAAAAATCTGGAAACAGTCTTTCCCAACAACCATTTCAGAATTACACACTTTCTCTAACATTATTATAGGATCTAAATGCAGTTCCAGTGAGATTAAATTTATTGGTTGTTTTCTGTCTATGGTGTGACTCCTTCCTGTCTGATAATTTTCTGGGACCCAAATTGCTAGTGCAGCTGGAATCAGAGTGTCTGATAAGAGACAGCTGTCACTTCACATTCTGCAAAATGTTTCCACAAAAACTGCCCCAAAATGCTAAAATCTTTCATTAGGGAGAGCTGAATCATGGAATTTAAAATAGAAATGCTGTATGGTTGAATAATTCTGTTGAGAAAAATAGAAAAAGTAAAAACAAGCACTGGCCTCTTCAGGTTCTTCCTTTTGAGGCCAATTCAGGGCAGAGAGCATTGTGGATACTGGATGACTAGTTTGGAGGAAGGGAATGTTGCAGATAAATTTTCCCAAACAGAAACCCTTCTGGGTCCTGAAAGAGTCTCTGCAGAAATGCATAACTCCTGCCTGTTCACTGAGACATCTCCTTCCCAGGCAAGAAGTGTCAAGATGAAAACAAAAACCAAAGCCCACTAGCCCTTCAGAGACCAAAAATTCTGTGAGACCCCTGATAACCTCTTTCCTGCCATATATTCAGGAAAATACTTTGTGACAGTGTCCCTATAACCTCCTTGGGACACAGGGCTTCAGACCCCATCCTTTCCTGCCTTCCTAGACTCAGTTCATTATTGCACCTTTGTTGTACATTCAACCTCCTTCTGACAACTGGTTTCTTCCAGTCGGCTTTTAACATTTTAACTTCTCTCATGAGAAAAATGAGCTTCACTGGGTCTTCCCTTTGCTGGCTCCTCCTCGCCCCACCCTTTAAATGTTAAGCTTCCTCGGGGGTCAGGGCTCAGACCTCAGTGATTCTCCCTCTACTCTATCCCTGGGCAGCCCTTCCCATACCCACTGCTTCCATTACCACCAATTCCCACAGGACTCATAGTTTTCTGTGTCGAGCCCGGATCCCCCGAGCCCGATGCCCAGCATCCCAGCTGTCTACTTGACAACTCCTGTTGGGTATCTCAAAGACACCTCAAATTAACTAGGACCAAAACTAAACTGCCTTTCCTGTTTCCCAATCCCCAGACAAAGAAACAACAAAAAAGACAAGACTCTCTTCTTCCAGTGTTTCCTAACTTCCTGAATGATACCATCCAGGTGCGATACCAGCCAAGTGGATATGTCTAAACCTAGAAACCATCCTTGGTGACATCTTCTCCCTGCTGCTTCCTATGGCCGACCTAGCACCAAATCTTACAATTCACCTGCTAAATACTTCTCAGACCCCTCAGCTCTTTACATGCCTTCCCATTACAGGCCTTTCACATGCTGCTCCACTACCCAGAAAGCTCTTCCTTCCATCTACCTGGCTACCTGGACCTCAGGTCAATGCTCACTCCCTCAGGGAAGCCATGCCTGACACTCTGTTGGGGTCAGTCCCCCCATTACTGCTAGACTTTCGTACACCTTGTCACCTTTCCAATTTTACACTTGGTGTTAGTTATCTGACTAACATACGCCTCTCCTAACATTGTAAGCTTCTCAAAAGTAGAAACCATGTCTGTATTTGTGCACTATTGTATGATCAGCACCTACCATAGTTCCTGCCATGCAGCTATTTGTCATACAAGTATTTTTTTAACAACTAAGTAAATAAAAGAAGTTATCTGGGATTTGCGAATATCATTGCAGTGATGCTCCAGCTGGAATCTGGAGCAGATTTTACTAAAACCATTTTGTAATTAAGAAGCTAAAGAAAATGAAGTGAGAAATTAGTAAATACCATCTTTTTATTCCTCATGCCCCAAAAAAGAATATTCCTAAGACTTTCTTGTGAAATGCCAAACAAGCTTTGAGGTGGCCACAGAAGGATTTTATTGGGATTTGCGAATATCATTGCAGTGATGCTCCAGCTGGAATCTGGAGCAGATTTTACTAAAATCATTTTGTAATTAAGAAGCTAAAGAAAATGAAGTGAGAAATTAGTAAATACCATCTTTTTATTCCTCATGCCCCAAAAAAGAATATTCCTAAGAGTTTCTTGTGAAATGCCAAACAAGCTTTGAGGTCGCCACAGAAGGATTTTATAGTAAAGGCAAGGAAACCAGAACACCGCCCCAGCACCGAGAAACGGCTTGGAGATCTATGGCCATGCTGAAAAGACTCTATTTTCTTTAGGGCAGTTCTTCCCAGCTCTTGGCCAAGTCATTGAAAGCCAATTCCCAGAGAGCCACTTTCACAGACTGGCTTTTGGGCAAATTGGCTTGCTTCCACATTTCTCCAAGTGTAATCCCTGGGTCACCTGCATTGTCATCATCCAGAACACTTATTTAAAACATAGGCCATGGGCCGGCCCGTGGCTCACTCGGGAGAGTGCGGTGCTGATAAAACATAGGCCATCCAGACCTAGGGACCCAGGAACCTGAATCTTAAATACCCCAGGTGATTCTCACGAAGGCTAAAATCTGAAAGCTGGACTGTGGTTCTAGAGAGTAGACAGCCACGATCTGCAAATACCTTGAGCCTCCTTCACTCGTCTCCTGGTAACCCCTGAGCAAGGACAAGAGCCTACCAAACACTGCAGTGAGGACCTCTCTCCTGGGAAAACAAAGTTATCTTGCCTTCTAAATCCTATAGGAATAAAATTACTTGAGAAAAAGACAATTTGGGCACCAAGAAAGTTGGGGGAAACAGTTCTGTCTAGGGAGCTGGGCTGAGGGTACTGTTGCTTATAAGACCCTCTGTCTGGTAGGCTAGATCCAGGACTGACCTTGGGAAGTGGGGCTACCAGGAGGCAGAGCCTTGCTAGGTTCTGGCATCTGGAAATTAGGGAGAGGCTTCAGCCATGGATGACCTTGTGCCCCTGAGCTGCAGAACTGACACGTGGACCAAGAAGGTTAGGAGAGGGATAGGGATCAAGGGAGGACCGCTTTGCTGGAAACATAGCAGAAAAACCCTATCCTGCAGCAAATACCTATGTCTCCTATATTAATCTCACATTAGGTGATGTTATGGTGTGCACAATTGTCTCTGGGAGGCACTCATCAATAGAGGTGGAAGTACTATCTTCCATAGGAGGTCAACTATTATAATAAGTACTATTTTTGGTCTGGTTGCTATATGCCTAGCATTCTGTCTTCACTGGCTATAATCCCTTCCACATCCATGAAAAGTAGATGGAATTATTAGCACCACCCAAAAACAAAAACTAAAGTCTGAAAAGTTTAATAAATTTTTTTTAAATTACTAAAAACGTTAGTAATTTTAGCCAGGGTCATGCTGCCAGAGGAGCGGGGCTGGGATCTGAACCCAGATCTATGCCTTTCCATCCAGCAATGATAGGTGGTAAGTTAAATTTACACAAGGTAATGACAATTCCTTTCCATCCTTGTCCAAAGCCACCTCCTCCAGCAGGTTCCCTCAATTCCAGTTTCCCTTCCTACTGCCACTTTAGATTTCTCTCAACCTTAATGTTCTGCCCAGATCAAACCAGAATTCTGTTTCATGACCTTCATAGATAATGAAGATTCACACGTTTTTCAAACCTGTTTTTCTCCATGTCCCTATTTCTAATCTTCCCTTTGTGTGTGTGGCTCTTCTTTTTTATCTTTGCATGCTCAGATCTGAAGCTTTTCAGCTTCCTTTCAGATTGTACTCTGAAGGAAACATTAACTTTTGTAATCAAGATTCATGTGTGTACGCATCCACTTTTTAAATGAGTACTGGATGTGTCTTGAGTACAAATAAGAAATATTTGTATTGGGTACTTACCATGTACAAGGTACTATTCAGAGATGTCTAAGTCATGAGCTCTACCCACAAAGAGTATACAATCTAATGAGGATATAAATCAGACTGGACAAAAATAATACAAGTCAAATGGAGAGTAAAGAGAATTATGAAGAGTAGAATAAATATTTTCATTGCTTTCACTATAACATCTCTACTCTCAATGGGCCTGAATCAACCCAACAACCTCTTAGCGGACCTTCTCAGTGCAAATCTGCTCCTATCCCAGCGCATCTTGCCTGCCCTCCAAAATTCATCTGCTTCAAACACTTCCTCACCATCACTCAGCCCTCTGTCCACAGGTCTCTGATAGATTACTGTTGTTTCTAGGTCAAACCCACTTTACTTACAGGACACTCAAGGCCATCCTTGACTGGCCAGCTTCATCTGCTGGTCTATGGGCAAGACCTTGTGACCTACCCCTGTGAAAAGCAGAAAGGAGGAGAATATCCCAAATGGTTGCTGTGCTGGTGTTGCTCGGTGCAGTGTGCTTGCTTACCCTTGCTCATGTGGTAGATGTTTTTCAGGCTATTGCAAATTTAGTTGGAATGATTCCATATCCTGGAAAGGTTGTGTATAAATTGCACTATATGCATCGAACCCTGTTTTCTCATTGATTTACAT
The DNA here is from genome assembly GCF_000696425.1 of Galeopterus variegatus. NCBI lineage: Eukaryota > Metazoa > Chordata > Mammalia > Dermoptera > Cynocephalidae > Galeopterus > Galeopterus variegatus. Next base: position 51,493 of record NW_007728668.1, on the reverse strand, counting down.
TATGTTTCTCAGAGCTATTCTTTTCTCTATGTACATTTCATTTGGCAGAACTTCTAATACTCTAGTTTTCATCTTTTTTAATAGCTTGAGTTATCTTTGACACATGAAAATCGTATGTATCTAAGGTGTACAACATGACGTTAGGATACATGTATATGTTGTGTAATGATCACTACTATCAGGCTTATTAACATATCCATTACATCTACATAGTTACCATTTTGTGTGGGGCTGGGGTGTACTGAACAGATTTAAGATCTATCATCTCAGCCTATTACAAGTATATAGTACAGTATTGTTAACTATCACCATGCTGTACATCGTACATAACTAAAGTTTCGTACTCTTTGACTGACATCACTCATTATACCAGCCCCTGACAACTGCCATCCTACTCTCTGGTTCTATGAATTTGACTGGTTTAGATTCCACATATAAACGAGGTTTTCATCCTCGGTGTGTCACCCCAGACCCACTATCACTAATCATCTTCCTCTCATTCAAGCAACTAACCATCTGGGAATGCACACTGAGATGCACCAGCGGGGACTACAACTTTATGTCTCCAGCCAATCCCTGGAAAAATGTGAGTCATTAACTGCTGTGAATAATTTATCATCTAAGTTTGCATCTTGAGTTAGCTTACAGTATGTTCCTATCCTAACTCACTGAGGAATTTCAAATCTGCTGACGAGCAAACAGCAGAACCAGACTGACCCTTTAAGTCGGCAGCAAGAAGAAAGCCTTCCTGATGAGAGGCTCATACTTGAATCTTGTTTGAATAAACCATCTTTGAAAGACATTTAGAAACGACTGGAAAATTTGAATACAGACTAAGTATTAGCTGATGGTAGAAAATTATTATTAATTTTGTTAGATTAAAATGGTACTGTAGTTACAGGGAAATCGTTCTTTATTAAAGATACATGCTAAGTATCTAGCATTAAAATAAAGTACATCTGAAATTTACTTCAAAACTCTTCAGGAAAAAAAAACTAAAACCACATCAAGTAAATATGGCAAAATATTAACAATTGTTAAATTTAGGTGATGAATGAATGAATGGGTACTAATTTTACTATTTTCTTTTTTCTTTTCAAACAGTTTTAAATGCTCAAAATAAGAGTGTTTTTCTAAGCATTTTGATACCAAGGCAAGGAAAGTAATCTAATATTTATGTGCTAGGTTCTTTACAGACTCTTTCTCTTACCTTATTTTGTTGTAACAATAACAAGTGAAATGTTAACCCTATTTTATAGATGAAAATTATGAATCTTAAGGAGATTCATAGCATAAAAGATGGAGGTTTAAATCTTTAATTAAAGGAATCTTAACCTTTTTACTATAAAGTCATCTTTAGAGCTAGGGAAAAAAAATTATTTCTACATAAAACCTGCCCTTTTCCAGACTCCACTTTCTGCAGCTAAATTTAATTTTAGTGAGATGGGAAGGTTCCTCTGGTATTTTACCCATTCTCCTCCTGAATTGTTATGCCTCTCAGAATATAAGAGAAAAATTCTAATTATTTTCTCATTACAAAGCTGAAGAGGCCCTTACATAATCAAGAAGCCCTGACAAATCTTTTACATAGATTTTGAAGGACTTTCCTGTTGAATCAGACACCTTTTCAGCAACTGGAAAAGGAAGAGGCACAAAGACATCCAGTCACCATCCAGACACTGAAATAATGAGGATCGAATGTATTCAGGCTTCCATCCTTGGCTGTTATTTCTTGTATTAACTTACAGTGCGCACGCTCTTCAGATACGTGGATGATGTCACAGAAACCTTTGATATTGGAGTTTGCGGACTACATGACAGACAACAACAGTTCTGCAGGCAGGAAACCAACATGAAAACCAGCTTCCCAGCCCCATCTCACTCCCCAACCAACCCAAATATTGGTCGATACGTGGATGATGTCACAGAAACCTTTGATATTGGAGTTTGCGGACTACATGACAGACAACGACAGTTCTGCAGGCAGGAAACCAACATGAAAACCAGCTTCCCAGCCCCATCTCACTCCCCAACCAACCCAAATATTGGTCGATCCTAATAGTATCAACACTCTGAGTGTTAGGTCAGTTCTTCTGAAAATATGGCAGGTGGATAAAAATCTAGGAAAACTGAAAATGAGAATGAGTACAGGCTGACTCATGGTAAGGATTATACTTGTATTATCAGTATTAGCAACACAGGTAAGTAAGAACAGGGCTAGAGAATTTTTCTGCAAGATATCTGTCCCTGGAGTTGGACTTCACTTTTAATTAAGTAAATCAGAGCTGACATTGTGGAAGAGTGAGTCAGAGATTGTCCGGGTGGGGTGATATCCACAGTGCTGAAAAGGGACTTCAGAGAATACTTTCTTCATCCCCTTGATACCAGAGGAGAGGGTCTGGGGAGACCCAATGGCTGGCCTCAACCCACCCCATCCTGTACCAGGTTTTTGACTCCATCACTGGAAAAAATTCAAGAGCAGAATCATAGTAGAAAGTAAAAACAAGCTTAATGTAAAGCATGAGAAATACAGACTTCACAAGCAAAGTGCGGCCTAGCTCCAGAGACTGAGTGGCAGCCACGGCAAGTTTAATACAAAAGTTAAGAAATACACATTTACAGACAAAGTGCGAGCTGGCTCCAGAGTGAGCAGCAGCCTGCTAAAGGCAGGTTTAACACAAAAAGTAAGAAATACACACCTCACAGGGAAGTGCAGGCTGCCTCCAGAGAGAGTGAGCAACAGCCCTGCCTTCTTCCTGTATTCAGCTTTTATAGTTTTGCTATCTATACATATTCATGATATCTCATGAATATTCGACTAAGGAGGTGGTCCTAGCTATGTAACCTAGTCTTGCACATGTTCAGTTCGTCTCTTTTAGAGCACGGTTGTTGGTCAAATTCCAACACAGGGGACCAAATATATTCAAAAATATTCCGTGCTGTCTAGCACCTCCAGTGGAAGGTCATTTAAAAGGAAAACTCCTTTTTACTGAGCATGCTCAGCCGCCAAGATTATGTAAGTCTGCCCCCTGTGGTCTTGATCTTCAGGTGCTGGTGCCAAAAATTGGTGCTATAAGTCACCACAGCTCAGGACTCAGAGGCAGAGTGTGAGTCCTAGAGGAGTAGTTTGAGACTCAATCCCAGGGAAACAGCACCTCCTATCTCACCCTGACTGATACCTGAAATTCCTTTAAAGCACGATTGCTTTGGCTTAGGGCTTGGGCCTCTGGCAAAATGAAACATAAAGCAGAAAAAATTCTTGGAGTGGTTATCAGATATTTATACTATAGTGTAAATAAGGTGCAGATACTGGGAACAGGTTTTGATAGAAGAGATACAGCAATAAGATACAGATACATAACTGTGATGGTGGGAGAGAAAAGCAGGGAGAAGGTAGGAAGGACAAATTAGAATGCATATGCTTAACAACTTTTCCTAGAGCCTACTCTAGGTTTCATAGTACCCGTCAAAGACATTCCTGAACCAAGAATAAACATCTTGCCATGTTTAATAAGGATCTGAGGCTCACTGCTTTCACCCAAAGACACACGATAAGAATAATATATATTTTTAAAATCTTTTTTCTTTACTAGCTCAGACCCCCTTTGGTACAGTAAGTACAATCTGATGATATTGAACTTTGTTATGGGCTGAACTGTGTTCCCCCAAAATTTATGTGTGGAAATCCTAACCCCCAGTACCTCAGAATGTGACTATATTTAGAGATAAGGTTGTTAAAAAGGTAATTGAAGATAAATGAGGTCACGAGGGTGGACCCTCATGACTGATGTCCTTATAAGAAGAGGAGATTAGGACACAGATACACAAAGAGGGAAGACTATGTGAGGACACAGGGAGAAAACAGCCATCTACAAGCCCAGGAGAGAGGCTTCAGAGGAAACCAGCCCTGCCAACATCTTGATCTCAGATCTCTTTCAGCCCCCAGATTGTGAGAGAATAAATTTTTGTTGTTTAAGCCACTCAGTCTGTGCTACTTTATTATGGCAGCCCGAGCAAATTAATAAAAACTTCAAAATGCTTTTCACCTTGCATTGATGTTATTTTTAACAAAGAATAATGGTGGGTATTTATTTATACAGGGCACATAGTCCTGCCCCACTGTGCTGAGACATTAGCTCTTCTGGGAGTGAGAATTACCATTAGTCATGAGAATTACCCAAAAGCTAATCAAATGGAAGAAACCAAATAGACTAGAACCATCAAAAGAATTTATTGCAGCCAGTTGCCAATGGAATTTAGCCAATATAAACTGTTTCTCAGAAAGAAAACAAATTCAGATATTACTCAAGAGTTTCCAGGCAAACTCTCTGGTTACCCAAGTTTCTTTTGATGCTGTTTTACTTCTATAGAGACAAAAAGTAGATTAGTGGTTGCCAGGAGCTGGGGACGAGGGTAGGGGGTGGTGAGTAACTGCTAATGGGTAGAGGGTTTCTTTTTGGGATAATAAAAAATTTCAAAATCAGTTGTGGTGATGGTTGCACAACTCTTTGAATATACTAAAAACCATTGAACTATACACTTTAAGTGGGTGAAGCATATGTTACATGAATTATATCTCCAAAAAGCTGTTCTAAAAAAGAAAAAAAACAAAAATATGATGCTTTCTCATCCCCCATTTCTTTCTGGCTGTATTTTTCTTCTGAATCCCAATATACCACAGGCTTCTCCTTTTTTTTTTTTTTTTAGAGTTTTTGTAATTTATTGGCAGAATAACAAAATGTGAATAAGACAAAAGTTCACTTGAAGCCTCCTCTCCTCCTTCCAACCTACACTGCTAACAATACCTCCTCAGAAATGAAAATATTTGTCGCATAAACAAGGGAAAGGAAAACTTCCGATGTAAAAGATTATTCATTGCAGAGAAGCCACACAACCACCTCTGTGGTCCTCAACCCTCACATCGGCAAATGATGAAGCTGGCCACAGGCTTCTCCTTTAACAGGAGTAACAAAAAAGGGAATTCAAGTTTAAGGATGAGAGGCCTTTTTCAAACCTCAAGAGTTTAAAACATCTATTTATCATCTATTATATTAGTTTCTATTGATGCTGTAACAAATTACCATAAATGTGGTGGTTTAAAACAACACAGATTTATTATTTTACAGTTCTGGAGATTAGCAGTCTGGAATGTATCACATAGGGCTAAAATCAAGGTGTCATCGGGGCTGTGTTCTTCTGCAGGCTCTAGTAGAGAATCTGCTCCCTTGCCTCTTCTAGCTTCTAGATGCTGCCTTTGATTCATGGCCCTTTCCTCCAGCTTCAGATTTTCTTCTAACTCTTTTAAGGGCCAATTTAATTGCACTCTGCCCCCCTGTATAATCCAGGATGATCTCCCCATTTCAAATCTTTAACATAATCATATATACAAAGTCCCTTAAGGCAACATAATCATAAGTTCCAGGGATTAGAACATGTACATCTTTGGGGGGCATTATTCTGCCTTCCACACCTACTATGTGCAGCTAGTAGTTGCAGCATTAGAGGGGGCAGTGGACCTTAGGTAAGGGCCATGGAAGAGAGGGAAAACGGTATAACTAAGTCCTCCAGAGAACAAATACCTACAAATACAACAGACTCAATTCAAGTTCACCCCAGGCATATGATCTGCTCCCTGCTTCTCATCTTGTGGATATCAGCAATCAACACAGATAGTTTTGACTTTTCAAAAAGGGAAAAAGAAAAATTCACAGATTTGGAGTGGCCTTTTAAGGCCTTAGAAAAGGCAGCCATGATCCCCAGGAACCATCATGGGCTCACAAAAATCAGGACATGACAATATCACCTCCCTTTTTGCTTTGAGAGCTTGGCCAGTCTGATCAGAAAAATGTGGACATGCAGCATATTTGATCTACTCGAAAGCATCAACTTTACCATGAACAATATCCCAGGAGGCAGAATGGAGAAACGTGGGCTGCAATGTACAGCAATTCCCTACATGAACAATTGGCTAAATAATCTTTGCTTAAAGAGAATTGATAAAAGAATTGATGTCATCTTGTTAGTGTCTAGTGTTGAGCCACAGGGCTCAGGTTTGACATTTTTATCAGTGGTTTTGATAAATATTTATCATGCTTGTGGATGACAGCCAATCAGAAGGAAGATCATAAGAAGGATGCCTTGGTGTATATGTGTGATGCCATTAAATCAGATTGTGGGGTGCATGTAGAGGGCCAATGAGACTGGGAAGCTGGGTTGGGTTCTGATCACCATCAGGAGCAGTGACATGGTCAGAGCTGTGCTTTGGATTATCTGTGTGTCTCAGTCAGTCTAAGCTGCTATAACTGAACATCATAGATTGGGTGTCTTAAATAACAGAAATTTATTGTTCACAGTTCTGGAGACTGGGAAGTCTGAGATCAGGGTGTCAGCACAGCCAGGTTCTGGTGAGGACCCTCTTCCTGGCTTGCAGATGACCACCTTCTCATTGTGCCCTCACACAGCAGAAAGGAGAGAGAGAAAGAGGATGCGAGCTCTCTCATGTCTCTTCTTATAAGGGCACTAATCCCATTCATGAGGGCTTTCCTCTCGTGACCTCCTAAAGGCCCCATGATATGGATTATGTCCCCCAAGTTTTATGTATTAGTAGCTTGATCCCCACTGTGACTGTTAAGAGAGTGGAATATCCTATTATGGGAATTGAAAGGTGGGGCAGTGAAGGGGTGCTTAGATTCTGAGGACCACACCTAGTGAATGGATTAATAATGATGGTCATGGGTGTGGTTCCGAGGGCTTTAAAAGAAGAGCACATGAGAGGTTAGTCTCTTTCTGCTCCAACATTTTCTACTATGTGAGAACCCTAGATCACTGTCACCATCACCAAGACCCTCACCAAATGTATTCCCTGGACTTTGGACTTCCCAGCCTCCAAAACTGTAAGCAGTAAATTTCATTTTTTTAAAAATCACCCAGTTTCTGTTGTTATAAGCAACAGAAATGAACTAATACACCCCACCTCCAAATACCATCGCATTGGGGGTTAGGATTTCAGTATATGAATTTGGGGGGCACACAAACCTGCAGTGCATAGCACTGTGATACTATAAAAACAACAGAGACTGAGATGGGGAATGTTCAAAAATATGAAAATACCAAAGTGCAAAAGAGCACTGGACACAGCCCAGTAGAGACAAGAGTAGAAATGTACCTGTGTGCCTGAAGATAGAAGAAGGCACAGGGAAGGTGCCAATGGAAAACACAGCTGAAACGATGGAAGAGCGGAGGCAGGATTGAAGGGATACGATGTCAGGGGAGCTAAGAAAGGGTAGGATCGAGAGTACAGGTGACAAACCTAAATGCCAGATGAAAGGAGAATGACTTGGTAAATTATAATATAATCTCACCATGAAATGTGATATAGTCGTTAAAACAAGGTTCTCTAAAAACATTTTATGGTATGAGAAATACTCTTGATATAATGTTAATTTGTTTAAAATGGCATTCAAACTAATGTACAGGAGAATCCAAATTTTGTTATTTTAAAAAGTGTGCCTAGAAAAAAAATCAGGAAGAAAGACCATAAAATGTTAACAGCAACTGTCTGTAGGGGGTGAGATTATAATAGCCATGATTTTCTTCTTCTACATTTCCACATTTTCCAAATTTTCCACAATAAACACCTATCACTTTTAAAGTCAGAAAAATAATTCCAGAATACAGGTGGAGGGGTTGGTACTTAGAAAGAAAGAAAGCTGTCTTTCACTTCAGGAGAGAAGAAAGAACAAACGTGTGTAGGAGCAGAAATACTTGGAGGAAGAAAGGAAGGTAGGGTCATGGGGAAACTCACGCCAGACCAATGTCTCAGCCAAATCAAGACGTCAATACTCCTTACAAAGCATTTCTGCAAAGAGGCAATTTTCCCTTGAGTAAAGCAGACATTTTTATTGTTTGTTCATTTTGGAATTTTAGCACCTTTTAAATGAGAAATGTCAGGGAAAAAAACATGCTGAAGTTAATCTGCAGCCGAACTTTTCTCCAAACTTACCAAAAATCATTAGGAGTTGTATGAACCTCTGCAGGGGCTAACTTCAATAAAGCAAATTGTGTGGGTCTCTCTGTTTGCAGGTGATTATTACGGGCCAACATCACATTAGCTGCTACTCATCAGCAATGCATTTGCCCTGTGAATTAAATGACCAGCAATAAGTAATAGTACATGGCCAGCCAATGGCCAAATCTGCTTCACGTTCTCATCTGAAAAATGAAGACATGCTTTCAACATCTGAACAGAAGGCAGCAATATCCAGAAGATAAGAACACAGCAGTTATGGCAGCACTTCCTGGCTATGTCCAGGTAATCCAACAGTCTGTGTCTGACATCATAGTATGTTACCTTCTAGAGCTTGATGGTTTTCTCCATTCTGAATGTCCTCACTCCCTGTTAAAATGGTCTCTTAGGAGACTTGTGGGTCCAATGCCCACATTTTACAGATAAGGAAACTGAGGCTCAGAGAGATTAATTGACTTCCCCTGTGTCTGATAAGCAGTGTATTAAAGGAAGAATATTGTAGCGAAATTAGGTAAAGGTGTGTCAGTTCTTAGCTGAGCCTCAGTTGCCTTTACAGTAAAATAGGGATAAGTACTTCCTTCCTTACAAGATTGCTTTAAATACAAAAAATAGTGATTATATATGTAAAGCACTTAGCATAGTATTTAACATATATTAAGTATTCAATAAAGGATAACACTATTATAATTGTTGAAGGCAATATTTAATTATGGCATTAAGAATCAGGCAAACTGATAATAATTTTAATTTTTCCTATATCTTATTCTTCCTCCTAGAGAGAACTTTTAGTTTCAAAATAAATAAATAAAAACAAACTTGACCTAAATGACATTTCAAAGGATTAAAGATAGATTTTTTTGTTGGCCCATTTAAACCCCAATAGCAAGTGATATTAGTCTCAAATCAGAAAGTCCAAGGTTAGTAAATCTGAATGCATTTTTATTCAGTAGACTGTCTGTTTTTCTTCTGCAGATGAAAGGAGAGGGGTTTTATAGAGGAAGTTACCCGTAGATAATCTGACCTTGCCCCAGGCCATATAGACCACACAGACCATAGACAGGAGCAGGTACCACTACTCCACTGACAAGATGCTTTTCAGATGTTACTGAAGAGGCCCAACCAGAAAAGTGGTGGCTCTTCAGAAGTTTATTGACAGAACCATGTTTAAAGTAAAAAGGACAATGAAGTTTCTGATGCCCTTTCTAAGCTAAGTATATTAACATGCTAAGCAGCAGCCTCACAAAGCCAGCTCTAGAGTGTCTGAGATGCTTCCTCAGCAAGACCGTCAGCCCGCACACTGCAGTAAAACTCTGCATCGCACCTTTTTACACAGATGCAGAAAGCTCATTAGAAAATCGCCTCTTTTTCACAGCAGGAGACAGTTAACACTACTGCCAATTAAAAGGAAGAATAAGCTCTAATGTTCTACAGCACTGTAGGGAGACTACAGTCAACAAAAAATTACATATAACTTTAAGTAACTAGTTGAGAAGATTTTGAACATTCCCAACACAAAGACAACAAATGTTTGAGATAATGGATATGCTAATTACCCTGATATGATCATTGCACACTGTATAAATGTACCCAAACATTACACTGTACTCCATAAATACATATAATCATCATAGGTCAATTAAGAAAAAATAAATTAAAGATAAAAAATATTTCAGAGTCAGAAGGAGATTAGAGGTCACCAGAAACCGGGAGAGAGAAACAATGAGAAGTTTTTGCTTAATCAGTACAGAGTTTGTTTAGGATGATGAAAAAGTTCTGGAAACAGATAAAAGTGGTGGTCACAACAGCATTGTGAATGTAATTAATTCCACACAATTTTATGTTTAAAGATGCTTAAAATGGCAATCCTTATGTTATATATATTTTACCATAATTCTTTTTAAAGTCTACTTAGGTCTGAGATCAAGAGTAAAATGGAGCAGAAAATTTAAGATATTTCCTGCAAAATGCAGACCAAAATATCTTGAAATATTTAGTTATAGATTAACAATCAAATTGCTAATCTCCCCAGTCTTCACTTCTAGCCTTTAGCAAGGTGGTCACAGAGCCAAGAAGATAAAGCCCTCAAACAAGCATCTACCATGTATTATATGTTCTGAGGGTCACATAACTCGAATTATCTCAATTAATTTTCACAATAACCTTGCCAGGTAGTAACTACTATATCCATTTTTAAATTAAGAAATGGAGGCTAAAAGAGTAAAGGAATTTGTCCAAGTCCCACAACTAGCCAGTGGCACAAGCAGGATTGGAACAATGTCAAGGCCATGCTTTCTCACATTGCCTCCCCCAGGGCTAAACACATCCAGCCACTAAACCACTGTTCAGCCAAATCCCACCAACATTCACCCCACACTCACTGTGTACTGGGCATGTGTAAGGTGCTGGGGAAACACAGAGGAGAGAGAGAGATGGTCCCCGCTCTCTAGAAATTCACAGTTTATGGGCCGGCCCAGTGGCGCACTGGAGAGTGCGCCGCTTGGGAGTGCGGCGGCTCTCCCGCCAAGGGTTCGGATCCCATGTGGAGACCAGTTCCTGCTCACTGGCTGAGCGAGGTGCGGGCGCAACACCGAGGGTTGTGACCCCATTGCCGGTCCCCGGTACGGGCGCGACACCGAGGGTTGCGATCCCGTTACCAGTCAGTAAAAAAAGACAAAAAGGAAAAAAAAAAGAAATTCACAGTTTAGTGCTAGAGGCAGACATGTAAATAAACAGTAATTCAGGCCTTTAGAAATGCAATAGTTGAAGTAAAAGCGGGGGGGGGGGGGGGGGG
>NW_007728668.1:34497-40513 GCF_000696425.1 Galeopterus variegatus | reverse complement strand
GGGGGGGGGGGGGGGGGGGGGGGGGGGGGAGGCAAAAATCTTTAGTAAAACTTGAGGACATTTGATTTCCAGCCCATTGCCTCTCACATACGCACATGGCATTTTAAAATGTAAGACCTTATAGAATATCCATCCTTTATCAGAGACTATGTTGCCTGGTTTCTCATTCTGCAGCTTGAGGAAATTAAGCGCCCGAGAAGGAAGTGAACTCCCCAGGATTGTGCAGCAACTGAAGGTCAAAATAACGACTAGGACTTGGGTTCCTTGACTCAGGGTACAGTGATGTTTCCTCTACACCAAACGCCATCTGGGCCACCACCGACTAGAGATCTGCAAAGCCTCTGCGGCTAACAGCTCATAGCAGTGGTTTACTCTTTTTCCATCCTACTCCACTTCCCAAGGGAAAAATATACAAGCTTGCCTTTGGGGGCACTGTGCAGAAGTATAATCTACGAGTGAAGATAAAGTATTTGGAAATGTAGTTGGAATTGCCAGCTACTGTCTTAGGAGGAGACTGGAAAGAATGAAGGGCACTGTTCACAGGCAAAATGAAAGGCTCAACCTCCTCACTTGGAGCCCTTTTCCCTTGTGGGGCTTTGCGTCCTTCCTCCGAGATCAGGTCTACAGAGTCTGAATTCTTTTCTTTCCATGCGAATATTAACTGGCTTTGGGGCCCTTCACAGTTAGCAGATACTACGGTACACATTCGCACCTCTGCGTGGTCTAAGCCAGCCCTGCAAGGTTTCGCAGCAGCCGTGAGCATGCGCCTCGCCAACCTCCAGGGGGCGCTCCAGTCAACGGCGCCCGCCGCGCCTGCGCACTGAAATCCGTCGGCGCTGAGGGCGGCAGGGGGGAGAGGCAGGAGTCATCTGTCGCAGATTTTGGCTCAAGGACTCTGAAAGCCCTTCTTGAACATCCCTAGGGCTGCACAGCAGCCTAAAATGCTTTCACCCAACTTTCCCTCCCTTTCTTCTTCGCTTGGAATCAGACTTGCATTTCGGTAGGACAGGTGTCCCAGGTTCCCAGATTCCTCCCCGTTTCCTCTCATGGGCATTTCCCCTAATAGAATCTTACTCACTTAATTCCATCCTGGCATCAGCTTCTTGGAAAGCTCAGACTAATGCAGGTTAACACGGGAAGTCCACTGGACAGCACTAGGTCACCACGGATGCCCCCATTACAGTACCTGACATCTCAGCCCCCTTGTGTTTCATGGCCTGGGGTGCCTTCCTTTCTTTGTGAGGCAGCCTTTCTGTTTCTCCAGTCCAGTCCTGTGTACGGGTTCCTCACCTACCCACCAAGGAGCCCCTTCAATCTGCTGTACATAGAGGATGAGGACAGTACACCCAGCACCCTGATAATAGAATTTCCTGTCAACAGGACCCAATGATCTGTCACACTATGTGATGGATAAGATAATGAGAAACAGTCTACTGCTCCCGGCATCAAGGAGTATACAAAAGAGAGAAGAATAAAACTCAACACCATCCTGGCAGAGAGCTTAAAGACAGAATAATTCCACAGAGCCATAGACGGCTGGGGTAAAAGCTGGCCAGGGAAGAGCAGACCCTAAAGCGAAACTATATGGTTGGAAGAGTCAACAGCTGCAGTGTAGGGACACTCACCTTCTCCATTTCCAAGAACCCTGGGATTTCTGGGGAAAGCAGCAAAGCACAACTCTGAAGAGAAGATAGTGTCATCCACCCAAGTCTTGGAACTTCATCACTTTCCAAAATGATTCTGAACTCCAGAACCAACCCATATCTGCAGTGGAGAGTATAAATTTGTTTGAAATTTAGGGGGATTTTTGGAATAAGGTTCTGCTGAGAAAGTTTAATTTTACTAAGGCTTCTCTCTTGGGGTGGGTGGATGAAAACTGATCTCTTATTGATAAAGATTTTTTTTTTTTTTATTTTAACCTCTTTCCCTTTTTTGCTACTGTTTGATGCCCTTCTACCAGAGTTCCCAATAGCTATCAGCCCACGTGTGTAAGTTGGAAACTAGGTTCATTCATGCTGCTTTTATCCCAGCCCTTGCCATGTTGAGGATCCAACTTCTGACTGAACTGCTCTAATCCTCTATTTCCATGATATTTCCTGAGGTTATGATCCTGAGGTGGATCATAACCTCAGGATCCACCCAGCACCTCACGCAGGGGAATGTCCCAGAGCCACTCTTCATAGGTTTTCTGTGGAAATCATCACCCTGCCACCTTCAGATTCTGGCTCAGAGATATTGGGGGAGATGTTACCTAACTGCATGACTCATATCTGGGCTCAGTAAAGATTTTTATGAATTGGAAATAAAAAGGCATGAGTAAGACTAGAAGCAGAAATTTTTGATGAAAATAATTCTATGAAGGTGGTGGGATTAGAGATTTCTGGGTGTGGTTTGAAATTTTCTGTAATGCATAAGTGACTGCAAAATCAAAAATGAATAAACTACTCTACAATAAAAATTCATCATTAACTTTATTCTTCCTCTGAGCCAAGACCATGTATAAACAAAGTCCAAAATCTTAATTCTGCTTGTAGATTTCTGCTCCAACGTTCAGTTCCCTCCACTTTGTCATTCCCTTTCCCTCTCAATACCTTTTTTTATTCATATTTGAGCTCATATTTAGGGAATTGGAGAGAGTTGAAAATACAATTAGGAATATCATTGCTATTCACTCTTCTTGGAATGCTCTCCCTCCTACCACCTTGAGGACTTTGCTCAAACGACAACTTCTCAGTAAGGTTTTCTCTTACTATCCCATCAAAATTTGCAAACACTCCCCAATCCCTAGCACTCTGTACATCCCCTTCTCTGCTTTATTTTTCTTCATAACTTTATGAGAGCCAAGATTTTTCTGTTTTGTCTGCTGCTCTTTCTCTAACTCCTAGAACAGTTCCCGGAACATTCTTAGATATTTAATAATTAATTTTTGAATGAATGAGTGAAGAAATAACTCCCTGGCATGAGACATCTTGTTGGGACTCATTTTCTCCTTTTAACACCCTACATCTCATTACACATGGACCATCCTATTCCACCAGCTGCTGGAAACCCATCACTCAGGAAGAGACCCTCTTGGGTGAAATGGCAAATTATCTCAATTTATCTCAGCAACTAGCCATCATATCCCCTGGATCTATAGGAAATGCATGCATCACTGGCAGACATGCACCTTCTTTCTTAATAATAGAACTTGCAAGTTTTACCCAAAAACTTGTGAGTTTTTCCCCTGTATGGCCAACAGGGGAAAAGATAATATTTACTAGCCTCCCTTGCAGCTAAGGAAGATCTTCTTTTTTTTTTTTTTTTTTTTTTTTTTTTTGTCCTTTTTGAGACCGGCCGCACCGCACTCAGCCAGTGAGTGCTGTGAGTGCACCAGTCATCCCTATATAGGATCCAAACAAGCAGTGGGAGCGCTGCTGTGCTCCCAGCGGAGCACTCTCCCGAGTGCGCAACGGGCTCAGCCCTAAGAAAGATCAAATAACTAAGTTCTGGCCAATGGGATGTAAGCAGAAGTGTCATACACAAATTCCAGAAAACATTCTTAAATAGGAAGAGTACACTATTTTTTTATTGCTTCTTCCCTGATTGCCACAATATGAATGTGATGGCTAGAGACTGAGCAGCCATGCTGGACCATAAGGTAGAAATCTCATGCTAAACATTTAAAGCAGTATTATAGCAAAGAACCTAAGTCCTTTATGATTGTGGGCTACCTGTCCATTTCATCTAAATTTTAAAATTCATTGGCATAAAGTTGTTCTGTCTTCATAATGCCTGTAGAATCTATAATGATGTCTTTTTTACTCTTGATGAGAATTAGTTGTGCCTTTTCTTTTTTTTCTTGATCAGTCTTGCCAAAGGTATATCAATCTTGCTCATCTTCAAAGAATTGATTTTTACCATTGTTGATCCCTTCTATTGATATATTTTCCATTACTGTTATAATTTACTTTCCTCTATTGGGGAGAGTTATTTAGCTATTTTTTCTACATTCTTAACTATAGGAATATAAACCTTGCTCTAGATATTGCTTTAGCTACATCACACAAATAATCATATACCATATTTTCATTATCATTCCATCTATTTTATAAATTCCAGTTCTTGTTTTTCCCATGGGTAATACAGAAGTGCATTTTTTAGTTTTCAAATATAAAGGGATATTCTAGTTAACTTTTTTTGCACTTATGTGTAGTAAAAGTGTATTGTGGCAAGGTTCTGTAAAAATACAATTCCTTGACATGGTGTTAGTTTTCTCTTTTCACCCTATACAGGGTGAATTTTTGTAAATATTCTGTGTGTACTTGAAAATAACTTCATTCTGCCTTTGTAAGAAATTATTCCATAAGTGACTGTTAAGTCAGGTTTGTTGAATGTGTTGTTCAGCTCCTTTAAATTCTCACTAATTTTTGTTTCACTGCTCTATCAATTACTGATAGATGTGTAGTAAAATCATCCACTATGGTTGTGAATTTTTCTACTTATATCTGAAGTTTTGATAATTTTTACTTTAAATATTTTGAGATTATATTACCTGGAGTAAAGAAATTTAGAAATGTCTTATATTCCTGGCAAATCAAACTTTTGTCATTATTTAGAGTCTCATTATTTTTAATGATGCTTGTTTGTCCTAAAGGGATGTTCATATAGCTACTTCAGCTTTCAGTTTTGGTTTCCGGTTTGTAGAGTATATCTTTTTCTGTCATTCTACTTTCAGTCTTTCTGAATCCTTATGTTTTAGCTTTGTCTCTTGTAAAGAGCATATAGTTTCTTTTTAATACACACAGTTAATTTTAATTGGAGTATTTACTCCAACTTTTACTTAACATAATTTGATATATTAGCACTTAAGTCTGTCATTCATTATAGTCTGTGCCTATTCTACATCCTTTTTCTCTTCTTTCTTGCTGAATTTAAATGATTAGATTTTTTTTTTTTTTTTTTTTTTTTCTTTTTTTTTTTTTTTCCTTTTTTTTTTTTTTTTTTTTTAATTTAAATTTTTTAATTTTTTTTTTTTTTTTTTTTTTTGTCCTTTTTGAGACCAGCCGCACCACGCTCAGCCAGCGAGTGCTGTAACTGCACTGGTCATCCCTATATAGGATCTGAACTAGCGGTGGGAGCGCTGCTGCGCTCCCAGCGCCGCACTCTCCCAAGTGTGCCACGGGCTCGGCCCTAAATGATTAGATTTTAATCATTCACTTTTTTCCTTAATAGAACTTGTACATTTGTAAGTAATACACTGTTTTTCAATTCTTTCAATGATTACCTTTGAAATTACAGTATGCATTTATGACATCAAAATCTAATGTTAATTGATACCCTTACCTCATCCTATAAAATGCAAAAATCTTAAAACATTTGTATGCTACTGATGTCCTGTATTTAATTCTATATTTATTTTTAAATTCCTAAAGACATCATGATGATGATGGTGATAGTGATGATGATGATTGCTTTATACAGTAATATTCATTTCCACTTACCCACATATTAATATTTTTCTTTGTATTAAATTCATCCTGTATCTCCAACCTTTCATCTGGCATCATTTTCTGCCTGCCTGAGGTTTACCCCTGAGTATTTCCTTTACTGCTGTCCTGCTGAGGACAAATTCTCTTTGTTTTGTGTCTGGAAATGTCTTTAGTACTCCTGAATATGAAAGTCTAACTCTGTTGTTTTCTTCTTTCAACATTTTGGGTCCTCTGTGTATGGGCTCCCATTGTTGTTATTGAGAAGTTAGCTGCTGGCCTAATTGTTCCTACTTTTCAGAAAATCCAAGGTATTTCCTTGGTCTTTCTTACTGTGATGTTGGTGCATGAATTTTTTTTAATGTATTTTGTTTGCAATGTATTGGGCTTCTTAAAATTAGGGATTGATGCCTTTCATCCGTTTTAAAAAATTCTCAGCTAGGGGCCGGCCCGGTGGCGCACTGGATAGTGCGCCGCTTGGGAAGCGCGGCAGCGCTCCCGTCCGAGGGTTCGGATCCCACGTACAGACCGGCTCCCGCTCACTGGCT
>NW_007728668.1:2110-33526 GCF_000696425.1 Galeopterus variegatus | reverse complement strand
GGATCCGTTGCCGGACACGGAAAAAAGACAAAAAAAAAAAAAAAAAAAAAAATTCTCAGCTATTATTGCTTCAGATATCACTTCTGTCCCATGAAAAATTTGATAAATGCACTTTTTCCCTCCACTCTTTCTGAGAATCAAATTAAATGACTGCCTTACTTTTTCACTGTACTCTCTATGTCTCTTACCCTCTCTTCAGTGCTTTTCATCTTTTTGTCTCTCCATACCTCACTCTAGGTAGATTCTTCCAATAATCTTCAATTTACTAATTCTCTTTTCAGGTATATCTAATTTTCTGTTAACTCTATCTGAGTTCTTTGCTTATTATATTTTTTAGTTCTCAGGTTTCTATTTGATACTCATTTTCAACACTATTATATCACTTTTTTTTTATTTCCAGTATTTTGCTAAAATTTCCAAGTGTTCATTTCTTTGAACAGAGTAAATATAGTTGTTTTACAGTCTATATCTGATCATTTCAATATCTATTTCACTTATATGTCTAGATTATCTTTTTTTCTGTTGGTTCTTTTTCATAGATTCTTGTTTCCTCATGTGTTACATTATTTTTGATGATGCTCTACTAACTTAATGTGAAAAAAACTTCTTCCCTGAGATAGTTTGAGAAGTAACATGGTGTTATCCTCCTAGATCATTGTTGTTTACTTCTGCCAAGCACCATAGACATTACAAGTAGAAAACTACTTTAATCAAGATTGAAACTTTTGGATTTGTGTCATATGATACAAAAAAAATCTGTACTGTTTTTTGTGCAATTAAATAAACTTCTGGTTTATCTACACTCCTAAGGTGTAGCCCTTTGGGGACCCAGCATAGTTAGGAAGGGGTGTACCAGAGTCCACAGATCTCTTCTTTTTCTCTCACCTTTAGGAGCCACCACAAGTATAATTCAGTTTCTCTGCTCTTCTTTGAGCTGAAAAGTATCCCCAGGGCAAAAGTGGCCTGGTGTTCCTCACCCACCTCTCTGCATCCTAGCCTGGTATTACTCGCTATCTGGTTATCTGGTTAGCTCTTTAATAACTTTAATAAGAGGGTTGACTTCTTTTTTTCCCCCAGATGATTTAGTTGTCTTTAGTAGTGGTCACTGACCCAAATTGCCTAATCAATTATTATCAGAACTGGAGTTGTTTAGAAGAACTTAGAAGTTCTATGGACTTTGCCCAGATCTATGACTTTGTTTAAAGAAAAGTTACACTGTTACTTTAGGTTTTCTGTCACCTGCAGCCTAATCCACTTCTGACAGCTACATTCTTATCACAGCAAACAGGGATAATGTATTCTAGCTCACTCTTCACATCATGTTGTCATTCTCTCTCTCTCTCTCTCTCTCTCTCTCTGTCTCTCTCCCCCTCTCTCTCCCCCCCCATCTTTCTCCATACCCCAATAGCTGCCAGCAATTAGATGTCCCAAAGGTTTTGAAACTCATATAAGAGAGGGCTTGCCTCAGCCGTTCCCAGTGTTACAGATAGTTCTTTTAAAACATCCTCCCATGACTTGGGAGAGAGAAGGGTAGGAGAAGGGAAGAGAGTTGTTCTTTATCACAAACACTGCACTCCTCTAAAAGATGGCCTCTTCATCTCCCCTCAATCATCTTTTTTACGTACATGTGGTGAAGTTCCTCTGAAGACACGGCCAGCCTCAGCAACTCACCAAGGTCCTCTGAACCCAGAATATATGAGTTTTGTTCCTTTTGTGCACAGCTTTAAACTTCATTTACAATTCTAAACGGAAAAATCATACTCTGTAGCTAAAACCATGTTGCTACATTCCAAGAAATGGGGTGAACATCAAAATGCACACAAAAATATAGTGGTGCTAGAGGGCACTTGTGCATACTGTTTTCAGTGTTTTTTTATTATAAAGAATGTCATTATTGGCATTAGTCATTTTCATTTTTGAATCTGCAGTTTTCATTTTAATGTTTTCTGTCCAGGCCAAAGCAAAATAATTACTGTTAGATGCTTTCAAATTACTGTGCTTTTCAAATATTTGTCCTTTCATACAATTAACTCTTCACCCTTTAATGCTAGCAAAGCTTACAATGGTCTTAACTGGATCTCCCAGATCTTTGAAGCCTTGTTACGCTCATAACCTCATTCTCCCCTCTTAATCTTTTAGCTGAAGGGTAACTTAAAGGGAACCTTAACACACCTAGTTTGAGGATAAGGGAGGAGATTAAAGAGGAAGACTCCAATTTGTTATAGAGAATTGAGGGAAATGATGTTGTGTTTTGTCTTTAAGATTCTATTTGAATAGCAAATGGCTGATCTCGAAGGAATAATCCATTGCAATGGGATGGGTCACTTTCTCAGATTCAGAACAGTAACTGGGGGGGAAGAGGAGTGAGGGGACTGAATGGAGAAGTCCAATAGAGAGAACCAGTAGATTCTGGGTACCAGTGGTTGGGAGGAGTCAGGTGAAAAGACCAGAGGAGAGAAAATATATAAAGTTAAGGCTGGAGATTATGCAGCAAAATACAGTTGACCCTTGGACAACTCAGGGGTTAGGGGCTCCCCAACTGCCCCAGCAGTTGAATGTTCACGTTTAACTTTGCCTATGTCATTACTTAAGTAGTTTAGTAACTTAGGTAGTTAGGCAGTTGGCTCTGTCAACTCTGCTTATTCAAAAAGTAGGTCCTCCATTTACATGGCTTACATGTATAAGGGGACCTGCACAGCTCAAACCCTTGTTGATCAATGTCAACTTTACTATCAGCCACCCCATAGTGCGCTCCATCCATCTTTCTCCCATTTCCTGAGCAGCAGCCACACCTGCAGCACTCCCTTATTGACCCCTGCCCAACCAATCTCCCCTATCCACTTTCAAGAGGACCTTGAAATGAAACCTGTGACAATGAAAATTGAGGCTATCAGATAGAATCCCTTCAACTCCTTGGAGTCCTCCTACTGCTGTGGATTGAACTGTGTCCCCCAAAGTTTCATGTATTAGAAACTTAATCCCCAATGTGACAGTGTTAAGAGGGTGGGAAATCCTATTACTGTAATTGAAAGGTGGGGCCTTTGGGAGGTGATTAGATTGTGAGGACTGTGTCCTTATGAATGGATTGATCCATTCATGGAGTAATGGGCGTGGTTCTGATGGCTTTAAAGGAGAGCAAGTGAGGAGTTAGCT
Organism: Galeopterus variegatus; assembly: GCF_000696425.1. Lineage (NCBI taxonomy): Eukaryota > Metazoa > Chordata > Mammalia > Dermoptera > Cynocephalidae > Galeopterus > Galeopterus variegatus. The sequence goes on along the minus strand of NW_007728668.1, from coordinate 30,373 downwards.
CTCTCTTGCTCAACCATTTCACCATGTGACACGCTGCATCACTATACAGAGTCACCATAAACAAGACCCTCACCAGATGTGTTCCCTGGACTTTGAACTTCCCAGCCTCTGAAACTGTAAGCAATAAATATTGTTTCTTTATAAAGCAACAGGAAATACACCCACCTACAAATTTATCTGCTTTAGGCCCACCCTTGCTCCCTCCTTTCTGTCATAACAGGAGATTTTCTCCTTCCCTCTCTGGAGTGAACCCTATAGTTGTGATCTAAATCCATCTATTCCCTCCTCTTCAGACCCCTGTCACTTTGTCACTGTCTCAAGTAGTATATTTAAATATGCTTAAGATTTTCCCAACTTTAATAAAATGGGAATAAAAATCTTTTTTATCTATTTAATATAGAACCCCTTTATCTACAACCACATCTCTGTCCTGCTCTTCATTGCCCAAGTTCCTCAAGACAGGACTCTAGAACTGCCTCTCTTCTCCTTCCATGTTCCCACCCTGGGCTATCTGCTTCCCCGGTGTCAATGTCCACTCACTGCTTTGGTCTAACGTTTGTGTTGCCCCTAAATTGATGCCTTGAAACCTAATCACCAATGTGATGTTGTTTAGAGGCACAGCCTTTGGTGGGTGTTTAAGTCAGGAGGGTGGAGCCCTCATGAATTGGATTAGTGCACTTATAAAGGAGACCCCAGAGAGCTGCCTTGCCCACTTCCACCGTATGAGGACACAGCTAGCAAGGACCATCTGTGAACCAAAAAGCAGGCTCTCACCAGACACTAAATCTGCCAATGCCTTGATCTTGGACTTTCCAGCCTCCAGAACTATGAGAAATTTCTGTTGTTTATACACCACCCAGCCTATGCTATTTTATTACAGTAGCTCAAATGGACTACGACACTCTTGAATAACTCTCCCCTGGGCTCCAGACACAAATATCTAACCACTTGCTGGTCATCTGGTCATCTCCACCTGCATTTCTCAGAGACACTTTAAACTTGAAAATGTCCTACTGTATGTATCATCTTTTACCACTCTCTATATCTAGATCTCCTACAATTCTCCTTCTCAGTGAATTGTCCCAAAATTTCTCCAGTCATATAAAGCAGAGACTGAAGATCGTTCTTGATCCCTACCTCTCCTTCAACCCTACATTTGATCCATCTCTATATCCTGTCCTCCAGTCACCTGGACAGTTCTCAAGTCTGTCTCCATTTATCTCCTTTGACACCACCCACTAACTGCTGACTAATCTGCCTGCACGTAGCTTGCCCCATCCAATCCATTCTTCACAGCCGTCAGTGTGATCTTCATAAAAATGTAAATCTGAATCTATCACACCCTTGCTAAAAATGCTTCAATGACTTCCCAGTGATCTTAGGGAAAAGCACTCAAAATCCTTAAAATAGTGTAGTAACAAAAATCCTACATCGAAACATATACATACCCCACACACTTTTCTCTTTTGCCTGCCCAAAAAAGTAAATTTCTCCCTAGATAGCCAGAGGCATCATCTGCTCAGAGAAAGATTAGGATTATAAAGGAAAAATGCAAAGGGACTGAAAGGAAGAGTTTATATTCAGATTTTTGACTTTCAAAGTGGAATTTTGCAGGAAGCCATTAGCTATGCAAGAGAAGATTTTCTGAGTTTCTGTATCCTTTCTTTTGGCTTAATCCAGAATCAAGTCTGGATGCTCAGACGGTGGTGTTCCCCACAGTACAGAGAACGTTCCCCTTTCTGTTCTATGGTAGAAAGCAAAATATCTAGTCTGCACTTCTTAGCCTCCACAAATTGCCATATACAGTGTACAGCACCAAGCTGAGAGCCAACAGCCTGCCAGGATTTACAATGAGCAAAAATCAAAAAAAAAGCTCTGATTCACAAGCTTCAGGTGGACACTCAGGAAAAGGCCATTTGGGGAACATGACAGAAACATAGCAAGAGCTAAGACAAGGTCAGATTATTCTGGGGACAGTTGCTGGGCTCTGACCAATTTGAGAGAGAGAGAAAACCCAGCTAAAAGATGCACAAGCAGTAGACCGCAGTCACGAACATCAGCAGAGAAATTGGTGGCCAGAAAGACAACGGGCACTGCTTAAGAGATGAAAAGAGGCAGAAGCCAGTCCAGGTCACTGCAGGGCTCCAATGTCCCTTTTGTCATTATTGTAACAAGCACCCAGTAAGCCAAAACCCACCCCACTCTGAGAAGCCATCTTAAAGAGTTGCAGGTGAGGGTAGCTGAATCTGAGAATATTCACTCAGGAAAGGCTTCAGATGCACCTTGACATACAATGGAATTACATCCCAACAAACCCATCATAAGTCAAAAATGCACTTAATACGCCTAACCTACCGAACATCACAGCTTAGCCTAGCTGACCTTAAATGTGCTCAGAACAATTCCATTAGCCTACAGCTGGGCAAAATCATCTAACAAAAAACTATTTTATAACGAAGTGTTGAATATTTCATGTAATTTATTGAGTATTCAAATTGAGTCAAAATTGCAAAGGATTTGCTCCATGATATAGTCAAAAAAATCGTAAGTCAAATCATCATAACTGGAGACCATCTATATTCATATTTTTACTTCACACAAAGCTTTGAAACTAAAATTTTTGCAGATGGGGTTTGCGAGAAAGACCAAATTAGTTATAGATCACCCTCCCCATCCCCCCACAAAAAAAGAAGAGGAGGAGGACAATGTGGGAAAGGGAGGAAAGGGGGAAAGGAAGAGACCTTCTTCACTCTGCACCTGAGCTACACTGTGAGACAACTGGCACCTCCTCTGCAGTGTCCTGGAAGCCATGTCTGTCAGCCCTGCCAGCCGCACTGGCGCCCCTCTCCTACACCCTGGATTCTCAAGCCACTTCAGCCTCCTTTCCCCTTGTCAAACTCACCCTGGTCTCTGTCTGCCCCCTCAAGATGATTTCTTACTCAGTCCCTTCCCTCCACCTAGAATGCTCTTCCCTCTCGCCCCACACTCCCTGCTCAGCTAACACCACTCTTTGGCCTCTGCATCACTTTCCCAAAAGAGCCATCCCAAGTGCTTTCCTGGTCCCTGGCTCCTACCCTCACTGGCCCAGAGTGCCCTACCTTACAGTCTCATAGGTCCATCTTCCTGCTGGTAATCATAGTTCTGTTTGATTGTGCCATTAATTCTGCCTCCCTTATAGATCACAAGCCCCATGCTGGTGAGGACGTCATGCCCACTATTGCACCTCTGGTGTCCAACACACTGAGGCATGCCAATTCATCTCTGTGGAATAAAGGCATGCTCAATAAATGAATAAACAAAGGAACAAAATCTGTCCAAAAACAAAGAACCTGCCTTGTGAGAAGCAGCTGCCCATTCCTGGGCATTCCAGCACAGTGAGAGAACAGTGACTGCCATCAGGGCTGCTTCAGAAGCAATGCCTGCACTAGACAGGTGTGGTGTGCACATCCTCCTCTGTCGGTCTCGTCCATCTCAGAGGTCTTGTGTGTTTCTGTATTTAAACGTTCAGAAAGACTGGGAGGATGTGCCGGGCAGCTGCTCCTCAGACCACGAGGGGGCCCGAGACAGAGGGGGCCCGAGACAGACAGGCCCCAGTGGGTGCCTGAAACCAGAAGAGGAGTTTTCATCAGGACAGGATGAAGGGAATGTGCATCTGTCGGTGACTCTGGTGACTTTGCAGGCTGGTCATCCCATGGTGGAGTGACAACGTCATGGGACAGGGGGAGCAACAATCAGAAAGATCTCATAGGCCTGAGCCAACTGGCTTAATTAAGTCACACAGCAGTAAAGGGACCCAGAGGACAAACTCCAAGGGGCAGGCATACCCGGTATCCTCTCCCCGAACTGTATTACTCTCTCCCACAGAAGTGTGTGTCTGTTTGACTTTATTCTATTCTGACTGTAAGCTTTTTTTTTTTTTTAAAGATGACCGGTAAGGGGATCTTAACCCTTGACTTGGTGTTGTCAGCACCACGCTCAGCCAGCGAGCCAACCGGCCATCCCTATACGGGATCCGAACCCGGGGCCTTGGTGTTATCAGCACCGCACTCTCCCGAGTGAGCCACGGGCCGGCCCTGTAAGCTATTTTGAGAGCATGCGGACCCCCAACCCCACTACCATGTTCTGCACACAGTAGAAGCTTGACGTACATCCAGTAAGTAAAAGTGAGTCAGACAACCTTCATCACTGGGGGGGTCGTTTCCCCATCAGCAGTTCCTGCCACTCAAGGTTGTGTGCACGTGTGTGTGTGTGTGTGTGTGTGTGTGCACGTGCACATGTGTGAATGGAGTGCATATGTATAGAGGGGAGTGGGATACAAGGTACCAACTTGTATTCAAAGTAGATTTTTTAAGTCAGCATCAGCAGCACCATAGGCACTGCACATACCACGGGCAGGGCAAGACCCTCTTACCAGACCTAGCCCGCCACCCAAGCCCCACTGCCTAGATCTATACCTGAAAGGCTAACTGAAGATTTTTTTCTTTGGGTCTTGAAATACTTTGCCTCTGAAAGCCCATTATTAAAATGAAAATGCCTTTGGAAAGGGAATGGTTTAAGCTTCTATCACTTTGCATTTTAGAGAGGATTATGGTAGATAATTAAGAAAGGCCTGGGAAAGCAGACCCCAGATTAAGAGTAGGGAAGTGTAGAGCAAGAGGATGGGAAAACCCAGCAGAGGGCCTGCTAAAAGTGAGCTTTGTCACCTTTAAATGTCATTTCCACAGTTTAGCTTGGGGAGGCCCAAGGATAACTGCATGTCCTCAGGCACTGCAGGTCTCTGAGGTAAATGGATGAGCTGAGGTTAGATTAGATGAGAAGAAAAGGTACTATCCTCACTTAAGGTTTTTCTGATTAAGGGCAACAAGCAGCATCTTGGGGGCTCTGTGGCATCAGGACTTCTGCAGCCTGCGCCATTTCCTGGTTGCCAGCAATGGGGAGCACCAGCAGATCAAGTCACATATGCAGTGGCAGGATGGTGTCGGCAATACCTGCTCCAAAGGGCTCAGGACCTGGATGGGCAGCGACCACTACTGGAAGGACCCACGGAAGTGAGTGTGGAGAGAGAAATGAAGGACGGAGAGTGGGAAACAAAGAGAGGGAGAGAGGGGTGGGCAGGTTAAGCATCTGGAAAATTACTGCAGTCTCATGACTTTGGCTGCTTCAAAGCCCGATGAGTCATCAGCTGGTTGCCTAGGCAACGGCTATTTTCCTCCTGCTGCTGATCAATTTCATCTGCACAAACGTCTCACAGAACTGTGAGCTGTGAAGATAATATACCCGAGTCACAGAAAGTCCTACCAAACAAGGTCTGCATTTCAAGCGTTCTGAGCCAGACCTTATGCACACTTAGCCATTCGCCTCCCCATCCCACCCCGGTCCTCATCTCAACAAACACACACACACACACACACACACACACACACACCACACACACACACACCACACACACACACACCACACACACACACACCACACACACACACACCACACACACACACACCACACACACACACACCACACACACACACACCACACACACACACACCACACACACACACACCACACACACACACACCACACACACACACACCACACACACACACACCACACACACACACACCACACACACACACACCACACACACACACACCACACACACACACACCACACACACACACACCACACACACACACACCACACACACACACACCACACACACACACACCACACACACACACACCACACACACACACACCACACACACACACACCACACACACACACACCACACACACACACACCACACACACACACACCACACACACACACACCACACACACACACACCACACACACACACACCACACACACACACACCACACACACACACACCACACACACACACACCACACACACACACACCACACACACACACACCACACACACCACACACACACACACACACACACACACACACCGATAGGCCAGGCCAGGGTACCCACAGGGGGAGATTGTCACCTCTTCCTTGACCCAGTTCTGATCTCTGGGATCAGAGCTGCCTGACCTCATTGTCTCCAATTAGAGCATATGCTTCTTTAGGAGGGGAATTTTACTTGTCCTACTCACCACTTCATCTCCTAGCTTAGCTCACATCCTATACATATTAATGCTCAGTAAAAGTTTGCTGACTGGATGAACGAATGGCAATGTGCTCAACCACCTCTAAAGCCACCCTAAAAAAAACTTTAATCAATAAAACCAAACCCCCTTCCGAAAGGGCTAAAACCCTTTCTGAGGTGGCTTTTGCACCACAGACATGAAAACACATACGACATGACTAATTTTGAAGCTGTCACAATTTTTGTGTTTTCCCTAGTCTGTCTCCATCATTTGGGGCATAGAGAACATGGGAAGGTCTTATGTGAAAAAGGATCAGAGTTCCACATACTTGAAGTCAGCCCATAGCATAAAGCCGGACGAGCTGCCATTTACCGATACTAAGAGTTTACGATGTGGCAAGCACATTACATGCATTTTCCCATTTCATTCTCCCAACAACCCAGGTGGTAAATATTTTATACTTCCCATTTTACTGGTGATGAAACTGAGACCAAGATTAAACGACATGCCCAAGTTATGCATGCAGTACATGATAGCACCAGGATTCAACTCTGAGCTGAGTTCTCAGCACCACCCATTATTGCCTCTCTGCTTGCCACATCCCTCCACTTGTCACAGTAGCTCTGTTGGTGGCATTTCCAGCCCCACTTTTCTCCTTCAAGCATCCCAAGATGTCAATTTTATGCTAAAGTGCTTTATATTTGTACTATGATCTCTTGTTTTTCAAGTATTTTCAAATAAATTATATCATTTGAGCCTCAAAACATCCCTGTCTGATAAGTAGGGCAGATACCATCATCTGCACACTTCATACATAGAAAATGAGAAACTAAAAGCTTAAGTGACTTGCCTGAAATCATTTAACTAATCAGAGCTGGGACTTGCACATTGGTGCTCAGATGCTACTACCACTCCAGCCCAGATGCTCTCTGGAAAAGAACATCAGGCTGCTCACAGTGTGATGGCCCCAAGCCCTGAACCACACCTGAATCTGGCTCTGGGCCTCCACTGCTCCTCAGGGCAGTCCCTGGGAAGCCTCAAGCTGGCAGAGCATCGATCCACCTTGTCAGCTAATTGTAGGCAGAGCCTGCCCTGGGGAACCTCAGGAACATTTTCCGAGAAGCTTCAATAACAGGAAAGCAATCTAAGACTTCAGAGGAAATCTGAATATCTGAGAAAGACTCCTAATGTAGCTTAATTTAGAAGACAAAATCATTTATGTGGTTAATTTATATGCACATTTTCCTAAAGAAAATGTAAGTTTTATTAAATATAAATGGTCTAAATTTGCTATCATTAAAATAATAGGATTTTAAACATGGTGATCTCAAGAAAATTTGAGAAAGGTCAAAGACAGGACAGCTAGCTAGGACAAAAAGAAGGCAATAATAATAATAATAATGACTAAAAGCAGGGCCTTGGTTAGGTATTACTATTAGAGCAAAGGATGTATGTGGCCAAGTAAAGAGAAATGAGGCTGGAGAGGCAAGCAAAAGCCAGACCTTGAAAGGCTTTCCCAAAGAAAAGGTCCAGAAAAATTCACTGGAGGACAAATCTCCAAATGATCAACCTGGAGACTGAATTTGAGAAAGATGACAGCAGTATGGGAGACATACTGGAGGGCAGAAAATACTGCTGGCAAAAAGAATGGTTATAGTAACCCAGGCAGGAAGAAATGAAGGATTAATCCAAGGCAACATCAGTGAGGGTGGAGACACAGTGATGGGCATAAAAGCAGTGAAGGAGAACACCAAAGGTGGTGACTGGTTCCCTGGGAAAGAGAGGAAGTGCAAGGGATTGGAAGGAGACATTCCTGAACAGGATAACAAAGGGGCCTGGGATGCCATGTAAGAAGATAAGAAACATAGAAAGTGCATGTTTGGCCAGGGATTTAACATAATGAACTTGAGATGCCTATGTACATCCTAGGAGAGCTATTCGGTTGAGACAGAGCTCTGCAGGGCTAGAAATGCCAGAGAGAAAGCTGACTAGATATAAATTGGTACTCATGTGTGGACGTTGAAATTGGCTTTAAATGAGGTCATTCACCATCAGGGTATGGAGTAAGAAGAGAAACACTGAAGTTTAAGTGGGCAAAAGAAGAAGCTTCCATGAAGAAGATAAGGCTAGGAAGGAAACAGAAGATAGTGGTACCTCAGAAGTCAAAGGGAAAGAGAATTTCAGGAAGAAAATGGTCCACGCAGTCAATGATGGCAGAGACTAAGAAGTGCTCTTTGTTTTGCAGAGCACTGATGACTCAAATTCAGTGCAGGAGGGAGGGAAGAAGCCAAAATGTAACAGGTTCCAGAGCTGGAGTAAAGATTGCAAATGTAATCACTGGTAGTTTAGGGCTCATCATTTCCCAGCAAACAGGTTAGCAATGCCTTTTTTAAAAATTATAAAACAGTATAGCCGTATAATATAAGGTTTTGAAAATAAAGAAAACAAGAAACTCACCCATGATTTAGGCTTCATGACACAACCACTGTAATTGGTCCATTTTCTCCCAGTCTTTAAGGATTTTCATGTACCTCACTTCAAAGCACTATCACCTAAGGAACCTTAAGATGAAAACCTTCAAACAGTCCCACATCTCCCCAAAATTTGTCTATAGTTTTCCCAAAATACTAGTCTTAATTTAAAACGTTTTTGCAAGAGCACAATACCAAGTAATAGGCCTCCATCTTAAAACAGTGGCCATGTGTTATCCATAATATTTCTAAACTTAATCCTCTTTCCATACACTTTGGAAGCCTAATTACAATTGTCAAAATTGTATTGTGTCAGCCAAGTATTTCTCTACTCCCAGAGGCTCCTCCAGCCCTCAAGCAAAATGTGGCAAGTTGGGTGGATTCAGGTGCATAGAAAGTGGAATGGAAGCAGGCAATCATTTTACATCAGGTAACCTACCAGCTAGGAACAGCTGTTCTCAAGTTCTCAAAGCATACCTAACTAGCTGGGCTTGCTGCAAGAGTGAAAATTAGAAAGGTTCTAATCTACTTAAGCTTGACCTCACCTTCACAACTGCCTGAGTAACAATGCAAAGGAAGCCAGGGTGTCTCTGACATACTTCCCCTTCTCCTTCTCTGATAATCCTGAAGGCACAACCCCTTCCAAGCTTTGCCCTGGATTGATGGGAAGAGAGACAAATGAATGGGTGTGTTTTCAGTGTCAGCCTCCAGGCTTTCCTATGGAAACTTACAACAGGAAAGGTAATGCTAGAAGTGGTGGTGTGGATGGGTGAAGATGTAAGCTAAAAATGTCTATGAATTTGAATTATACAGGTCATCCAGGGTGCTAATAATTCTGGGAGGATAGCCACATAAATATTTGCATTTTACTGGAGCTCCCTGAAGCCACAAGCCTTACACAAAGGTAGAGCACATTACACACATCTTGAAAAGTGATAGTAGGAGTAATGTGGGGATACCTGGACTTTGTAGTACCCTTCCAGTGGTTCTCCCTATCTCTGTATCTATAACTCAAACTTTTTGCATCCAGTTAGGGTCTATTTCTTTTTCAAAGAGTTTTTATAAATACATAGATTTACAGAGTGATGGTGTTGAATGGAAACTTGGTATTTCAGGCACTCGTGCTCTTTTGTCAATTGATACCTTAGACACAAAATATTTTAAGCAGATTACAGAAGGACCGCGAGTTTTTATAAATACATAGATTTACAGAGTGATGTTGTTGAATGGAAACTTGGTATTTCAGGCACTCATGCTCTTTTGTCAATTGATACCTTAGACACAAAATATTTTAAGCAGATTACAGAAGGACCGCCCCCAGGGCACCTCAGAATTCTTCAAATCTTCTCAATACAGCTTAAAAACTATTCATCTAATCCTATATCCCATTCTACGAATGAGCAATTTGAGGCACAGAAAGGGAACATGACATCCAAGTTCACACAGCTGAAGGCACGACTAGGACCTCCTAAGTTCCAGTGTTCCTGAGCATGACCTTGGCAGTTCTACAATGACCGCTCAGACAGACAATGCACCCTGGAGGCATCAAGCCATTCTGACCTTGTGTCTGAGGCACACATGTCACCGTGACCCTGAAGAACAGGCCAGATGCCTTTTCCATCTGAATCTTCTCTGCCCACTTCTCAAGGGGAAATTTAGAATTCAGGATTAAAATTTTAAATGTCCCAGACGAGCTGGGCAAGCAATCATTAATAAACAATCAAGCTCAACTGCATTTGATTCTCATCTGGTCCCTCCTGAATGCACAAGAGCCTGTAATTCTTTTATCTCTGGAAACAGGGAGAACAGGCAGTGGGGTTTGCAGGGCTCTGAGGCAAGCAAGCCCAAGTTCCAGCGGGGACTCCTTAGGTAATATTCGTTCAGCAAGCACGTGTTGAGCACCTACTGACTGCCTTGCCCTGTACCTTGCTTGGGGAATACAAAGACTATCAGTCCTCAGTCCTGACCCTTGAGGGATCTGTTTTGCTCTTTCTGACTATGGCTGGGTAAACTCGGATAAAACCGAATCTTTAGGCAGTCTCCTCTGGAGTCCTTAATTAACTCTAACCACCCCTTCTTAGGAGCCTCATGATCATCTCTGTGTCTCCTATCTAAGATAAGAGCTGACAGAACGAGTGGGCGTGGGGAGCAAATCTGTAAATTTAATGATTATGAGGTCAGCATAATTATTCAGTCCTGGCCAGAACTTAGCATCTCCTCTGTCCTTTCATGCCTGCTTTTCTCTCCCCTCCTGGGAGACGCCCCCCAACATCCCACACCCCACATCCACCTCTCTCGAGCTCTCACTCACTCTCACCCTAGCTGTCACACTGTCACACTGCTCAGAGATGTGTGTTGTTAACCAAGTTTATTAACTTCTCTGAGCCCCCACATCTGCACATGTAATAATATTCCCAACATCCCCACGTGTAATAATACTCCCTTCAGAGGAATGTCAGAATAATTAAAGGAGGCAGTGAATAAAAGGTACCATCATAGTGTCTGGCACTAAACAGCTTTGTAATAAACATTGGTTGTTACATTATTATTATCATTATTATTATTTATATTATGAAAGTTATCCTTTCCCTATGAATAAAAGGTACCATCATAGTGTCTGGCACTAAACAGCTTTGTAATAAATATTGGTTGTTACATTATTATTATCATTATTATTATTTATATTATGAAAGTTATCCTTTCCCTTAATGATACTACCTTTCCCTGGGGGTATTTGCATTCAATATGAAACAAAGACACAAATGATAGGTTCCTAATTGGTGAGGCTTCAGACCTAGAGAAAAATAGTGGGCAGGGGTCCTTCAAGGCACCCCTCAAATCTCTCCCTGTGAGTAGCACCCACTTGGGGCTCACAGAAGCTGCTGTTCATGTCTGAGCCTCCTTTCCTATGCAGCTCTCGTCTGTCACCCTGCCCTAAGGGCCCACGTGGCTCTGCTGCTCAGGTACATGGAGCTCATTATCACACACCACAGCACAGAGACAGAAAGGGCCTGTGCTCCTGCCAGGACAGGAGCAGTGAGGCTGATGCCGGGCGCACAGCTGCTGTCACCGCCCCCACCCCCCAGCAGCATCTCTGTTCTGGGGCTCTACCTGAGAGTCTAGGATGGCCCCGGGACAAGAACCCCAGGCCTCAGCTGAGGTTTATAATGAGGCCAGCAGAGCAGACTCTGCAGTAGCAAATGTCAACGTAAAACTGCTTTCGGTTCTAGGGAAAGCAACATGACTCAGCTCTCTGCTCTACCTCCTAAATGCCTCTCATTTCCACCCCCTCCTCCCCATCCCTACAGCTGCTGCCTTAGCCAGGGCTCTTATAATTGCTCCCCAATAATAATGAATATTATTATTGAATAATAAGAGGCTAATATTTACTAAGTGCTTATTATGTGCCAGGCAATTATATACTTCAATTTTTGCATGCAATTTCTCATCAAAATCTCAAAATAACTCTATAGGTATGTACTATTTTTTTCCTATTTTTCAGATGAAAGGATGCTCAGAGAAATTAACTTGACCAGAACTGTTGCCTTCCCATCCCCCCATAGCCTCCTTCCCCTGCTGCTCTCTCATGTGCCCGTCAATGCCAACCACTAATCAGCGTCTCTGCCATGAGTCTCTTTCCTCCAACCCACCAGCCATCCACTTACAGGAATTCCTTCCTAAAACATGAATCTCACCATATCACTGACATCCTGAAAATCCTTCAGACCCCCCATTAGGTCCACATAAAGCCGAAACTCCCTAATCTGGCATTCTCGACTTTTGCCAACCTTACTCCAGCCCACCTTCCCAGTCCCATCACCCACTGCCTCCAACACGTGCAGCTGTAAAGAGCCACTCAGCAGTTATCGAAGGTCTCTGTTTGCACCTCCATCCTTCACACACACCCTCCTTCTCTGTGGAATACAGGTTCCCCAATTCTCTTCCAGGCAAACGTCTCTCTGTACTTGAAGACCCAGGTCAAATGTCACTTCCTGTGTGAAATCCTCCTAAACTCTCTCAGACCCCTCTCTCTGTCCTTCCCACTGGGCTGCCACAATCCTTCCCATTCTTGTCACTGATCTGTTACTACATCAGATTGTGTGCAATTACTTGTTGGGGACAGCAACCCTGATTAGGCTGGGAGGTCTCCCAGGGTAGGGACTGTAGATTGTTTTTCACTTTTTAGTCTCAATACCTACCCCAGGGCCTGGAACAGGGTGGTTTACTGAATATGCATTGCAGAGATGGATAGAGTAATCATTTATTGTTGTATCCATTCATTCAGTTAGTTAATGATCTACCATGTGCTGGGCACTGTAGAGGCACCGGGAGGCAAAGCTAAATAAGAATTAGAACTCTCTGAGGAGTTACTTTGGTCTAATGCTTATATAATCAAGGGCTTTTATTACTTTTTTTCTTGATTCCCTTCCCAGAAAACAAACTGAACTGCAGAGCCTGCAAAATACCACCTAATTCCATCCTATTTAATCTGGATGCGACTGCCACCCATTTAACTGCCATGCTGCTTACAGAAAACTCAATTGTCAGGTCTAAATCACAGCTTGTACAAATAACCAAAGTTAGATAGCTTGCAATTCCATTAAGATCCTAAATCCATCTTGATGTTAATTTGTTAAGTTCTATGAATTCAATTAACTTTTCTGATTAATCATGGATTAATTAACCAAACTGTGCTGACAAGAAAGTACTGAAGCTTAAGTTGTTATTTTTCTAGCTCATAACATTTGGCTGTGTCATTTTATTAGATCCAAATTAAAATCTTTGCTTTCTGCCTACTCTGAATTGTCTCATCATTTGATAATATGATACTCAGTTCTCTAATTTTTTCCTACATAAATAGGCCTTATTTTACCAATATGATAATGATACTGGAAGCACCTTCTGGGCAAGGACTCCACCTCTTTGGGTCCTTGAGTGCCACAAAATCAACCAGCGCAGGACTCTCCTGCACAAAGTGGTGACCCCAGAATTAGAGATAGCAAGAGCTGGAAGAGCACCTGGAGATCATCTCATCTGAAACCCTCGTGCTAGGGTTTAAATATTTGTCCCCTCCAAAATACATGTTGAAATTTAATTGCTATTATAACACTATTAGGAGGTGGGACTGTTAAGAGGTGATTAGGCCATGATGGCTCCAACCTCATAAATGGATTAATGCCATTATCGAGGGAGTGAGTTTGCTCCCTCTCTCAGACCCCTCTCTGTCCTCTCTCTGTCTGTTCGAAGGACAATTTTGGCCCTCTCTCCCTCTTCTTCCACCTTCCATCATGAGATGATACAGCAAGAAGGCCCATACAAGATGCCAGCCCCTCAATCTTGTACTTCCCAGCTTCCAGAACTGTGAACCAATACCTTTCTGTCCATTATAAATTACCCAGTCTCAGGTATTCTGTTACAGCAGCACAAAACAAACCAGGACACCTCATTGTACAGATGAAGAAAAAGAGGCCCAGAGAAGTGCAACAACTTGTCCAAGACCAATAGACTAAGCCAGGACCAGTACCCAGGTTTCCTGAACTCAGTTAATGATAATAGTAACATAATAGCTATCATTTATTTATTGCCATGTATGTGGGTTCTTTAAAAATTTCATGAAGATGCACATTATCTTATAATTCTATTTTTCCATGAACTTTTTGAAGCACCCTCGTATATCTGCAGATTTGAAAGCAGCATAAGTCTACATGCTGAGAAGCTGGTAAGTGCCACGTGGCTGGAGAAACGTAAATTTGAGTTCAGGGCTACCAATGCAGCCCAAGCCTGAGGGAGCAGATCTCTAAGAGAAAAGAAGCACAGAGAAGTGATTCTGAATTCTGGAAAGCCCTTGCTGTCCAGGCAGTTGCTGATTTGTAAGCAGCAAGCAAAAGCCATTGGACAGGAGGGAAAGATTTTAGCAGTCTCACAGAGCTATGGATACAGAAAGTGGAGTTAGGACTCACCAAGAAGATGCTCTGGGATATACTCAGGACTTTCAGCTGGGACTCCTCGTATTAGTTTTCTATTGCAACAAATTACCACAAGTTTAATGGGCTTAAAACAATACAAATGTATTATCCTACAGTTCTGTATGTTAAAAGTCTGACAAGAGTCTCACTGAGCTCAGATCAAGGTGTTGGTATTCCTTCTGGGGGCTCTAGGGGAGAATCTGTTTCCTTGCCTTTTCAACTTATAGAAGCTGCTGGTATTACTTGGGTGTGGCCCTCTTTACGTTCAAAGCAAGGAACAGCAGGTCAAGTCCTTCTCATATCACGTCACTTTGACCTCCTCTTCTGTCTCCCTCTTTCACTTTTAAGGACATTTGTGATTATGTTGGGACCACCCAGAAAAATCCAGGATAATCTCCCTATTTTAAGGTCAGCTGATTAACAACTTTAATTCTATCTGCAACTTTAATTCCTTCCTGCCATGGAATCTAACCTATTCACAGGTTCTGAGCATTAGAACATGGACCTCTGTGGGGCATCATTATTCAGCAAACACACCCCCGAAGGGCTCTGTCCAAGAAATAAAGGTGAATAAGAAATAGACAAGTTCTCACAAAACTGAAACACAACTCTGAATCATCTCAATCCCAAAGAGAATTAAAGTGATATGCCCGCTATATAACAACCTCCAGAAGTAAAAATAAATTGTCTGGAGAAAGTTATCATCCAGAACTTTCATGTCTTCTCAAATAAAATGTTCAGCATTCAATCAAAGACTACCAGGCACACCACTATACAAGATCAAGTAACTGCTTGGTTTCTTTCTGCTTCCTCCAGCCCCCTGGGAACCAGGACCATGTCCAACGTGTTAAGTCCCACAGTTCACCCCAGGCTGTGGTGTATGGTAGTTGCTCTGCAAATGCGTTTGAGTGAGTGGCTCTAATGCCCATGGTGGCTTCCCCCAATGAGAAAACAGCCCCAAGGAGTCAGCATTCAGCAGGGCCAACACTAAGCTCTTCTAAGTTCTACACCACCTGCAAGAAGACTGCACCTCATCCCTGCTCAGCTTACAACAAGCCATCTTACA
The DNA here is from genome assembly GCF_000696425.1 of Galeopterus variegatus. Classification (NCBI taxonomy): domain Eukaryota; kingdom Metazoa; phylum Chordata; class Mammalia; order Dermoptera; family Cynocephalidae; genus Galeopterus; species Galeopterus variegatus. The sequence goes on along the minus strand of NW_007728668.1, from coordinate 14,752 downwards.
AAAACAGTAATAATGGGGCCGGCCCGTGGCTCACTCGGGAGAGTGCGGTGCTGATAACACCAAGGCCACGGGTTCAGATCCCATATAGGGATGGCTGGTTCACTCACTGGCTGAGCGTGGTGCTCACAACACCAAGTCAAGGGTTAAGATCCCCTTACCGGTCATCTTTTTAAAAAAAAAAAAACAGTAATAATGATAACAAGAAGGAAGAAAGAAAATGAAGCCGCTGATGCTGCCTGCAGCTTGTAACAGACAGAGCAGTCACCAAGAGTGAGCAGGCCTGGTGGGAGCAGAGAGGGGACCGGCAGCACTGAACTGACACCTGATTGCCTGTGGTTAAAGCTACACAGAATTTTAAAACCCTCTGTCTCTTAATTCTTCAGAATTTTTTAAATGTTTCTATTAGACTTAATTCTTCCAAGCTCCTTTCCAGGAAAATTGCTGAGAACCAGAGAAGTAGGTCAGAGCCAGGGCTGCTGCACGCTGAGGTGAAGGTTACACTCCTGTTGCCAAGTCGTAAGCCTCGGTGAGTCTGCACAGGGCTGCATCAGGCTGGAGCAGGGAGCATCTTTTCTTAATTTGTCAATCAGCAAAGGCCCTTTTTTCAGTGCAAAGGCTGAGTGTGTGGTAATGGCAGCCCTGGACCAGGAACATTTTGAGAAATATTCTAAATAGGAAAAATAACCAACATTTGGGGGTGGGGGGTACCTATTATGTGCTAGACAGTGTGTTAAGCGGTTTACACACTGCCTGACACAGAAAGACACAAAAAGAGAAGTACCACGTGTCCTCACTCATAAGTGGATGCTAAGAAAGTAGTAAAGGGGGGAAGGAAGGAAGGAGACCACAATAATATGTTGAACTTTCAAGAGAAAACAAACCTATGTTTACTAGAGGTGGGAGGGACACAGAATAATTACAGTTTGTTATCATGAATATGCTAATAATATTGATTTGATCATCACATGTCATGCACAGGTGATGGTAGTCAATGCTGTACCCCAAAAATCTGTATAATCAATTATGTTTCAATAAAAAAAAAAGAAAAGATCACACAGCCAGGAGGTGGTAAAGCAGCTGGGTCAGTGTGAGGCAAATGCCTGTGTTTGGTGACTATGCAATTCTGTCTCGTCCTCATTCATTAGTTCTTGTGACCTGCTTCTTGTCCAAAGTGGCATATGTAAACTTCTCAGCCGCTCAAAAGGGCAGCCCGGGAAGAAGAACACATTTCTTGAAGGTGAGTGGCTGAGAATGTGTGGGCTTTGAAAGGTGGCTTTCCCCTTCTCTACCCCGCTAGCATTTAATGGTGCACCCCTCTGTAATATTTCCAGAACCCTCCAGTCCTAGAGCAAGACTCATGGGTAATGGGCCACATAATTCAAGGAGAGTTTTCACGTGGAACAGGTGAGAGTGATCAGCACTGTTCGTGGGTGGACCAGTAGTTTCTTTTTTCTAAAATATGAAGATTTTGTGTGAAAAGAAAGAATTCTTCCCCTCCTCCCCATGCCCTTCAAGTTCTTCCGAGATCATCCACTGTCTTGAGCTGTCTCCGCCTACAGATTGCATGAGTGCTGGGTAGTAGCTCCTTATGATTAAGTTGCTTTTCTGGGCTAGTGAGATTCATTTTTAGTGCTTCGTCATTGAAGAAGAGATCGCGGAAATCAGCCTGGGCGCCTACGGCATCCGCAGCAGGTGACGTTGCCGGGGAAACGGCCGCCGCGCTGTCGTCACTGCGGGAGGAGCCGTCCTCCCCAAAGCGCCGCCCTCCTCCCGCCGGGGCTCTGCTGGCCTCGGTCGGGTCGTATTGATTCCTTCAGCCTCTCCAGCACCCTGAGGGCTGCCCTCCCACCCCACCCACCTCAGCAAACACAAGAAAAGGAGCTGCCTTTATCAAAAAGTTTCTTCTCTTCGTAGTCACCCTCTGGCCAAAAACATCGATAAATATGCGAGAGAATCAGGGAGGGAGATACGTGCAAATGTATCAGACAACCTCTGCCAAGGAGTAATATACCAAAAGTGATTGAGAAACCAATGAGAAAAGCTTTATGTCACAAATAGACCTACAAATAACTCTATAAAATAAACTGTCACACTGATGTTCCAAGTTCCCTTTTGCAGCCCCTGAACATGATATTTTAAAGCATTACGACTTAAAAGGTTGTTCATTATAATAGCCACCCGGCTCATAAATTTACTTGAACATTGTGTATGCCCTAATTAAATGTGAGAAGACATTTTCTAACTTTTAAGAAACTAAGAGAGAAAAAAAGTCAGACATGGTCAAACTGAACATTTAGAACATCACCTATAAAAAAAATAACATGGAATGTTTCACTATACCATTTACCTTGATCATAAAATTATTAATCAAACACTTTCAGGCAGGCAATCAAAAGCAGTTGATTTGATGTGACAGCATTTCATAACACTTAGCAAGTGAACAAGGAATGCTATTAATCCATTTCCTAAATCCTCAAAATACTGACTTCTCCACATCCAGCACAATCACTAGTCTGGCCTCGGTCGGGTCGTATTGATTCCTTGAGCCTCTCCAGCACCCTGAGGGCTGCCCTCCCACCCCACCCACCTCAGCAAACACAAGAGAAGGAGCTGCCTTTATCAAAAAGTTTCTTCTCTCCGTAGTCACCCTCTGGCCAAAAACATCGATAAATATGCGAGAGAATCAGGGAGGGAGATACTTGCAAATGTATCAGACAACCTCTGCCAATGAGTAATATACCAAAAGTGATTGAGAAACCAATGAGAAAAGCTTTATGTCACAAATAGACCTACAAATAACTCTATAAAATAAACTGTCACACTGATGTTCCAAGTTCCCTTTTGCAGCCCCTGAACATGATATTTTAAAGCATTACGACTTAAAAGGTTGTTCATTATGATAGCCACCCGGCTCATAAATTTACTTGAACATTGTGTATGCCCTAATTAAATGTGAGAAGACATTTTCTAACTTTTAAGAAACTAAGAGAGAAAAAAAGTCAGACATGGTCAAACTGAACATTTAGAACATCACCTATAAAAAAAATAACATGGAATGTTTCACTATACCATTTACCTTGATCATAAAATTATTAATCAAACACTTTCAGGCAGGCAATCAAAAGCAGTTGATTTGATGTGACAGCATTTCATAACACTTAGCAAGTGAACAAGGAATGCTATTAATCCATTTCCTAAATCCTCAAAATACTGACTTCTCCACATCCAGCACAATCACTAGTATCTTACCAAAAGAGCAATCAATTGATTTAGCGTCAAATTCTTCTTTAAGCCTTTAGAAAGCTCTGCTACTTGCCCATTTGATTGCCTTTCAAGGTGTCTTTAGCGTTCCTGATATTTTGTAGTGAACCAGAGTTAGATTTAGCAGAAAGAAATTTTCAGAAATTTGCCCCAATATGCATATTAGTACCTACCAGTATTAAATTAACTATTATGTTGCCACTCATTTTCTATTATAAAAGAATTGATAATATGGCTTTTCCTGAGACAGAACTTCCCACCTCTTCCCACCCCTTATCCCCACCCCACCCCGCATTAGCTCCAATCCTTACCTCTGACCTACAAGTTACAAATAGCTATATTTGAGGCCACCTAACCCTTGGCCCAGGGAGATGGTGGAATCACCAGCACCCCTTATTAGCACTTACCTACCTGCTACATCATTTTAAGTGCTATAAAAAGCAAAATAATCAGATTCAGTATTTGGTCTCTAGGTACCAACGAAACAAGCAGAGAAAAACCTGTACTTATACACAAAAAGACTCTGAGCATGGGATGACAGAAAGAGAACTAACCTGGTGGGCAGGAGACCTAACTGAGAAATTGCAATTTAGTTTTACATTAGTTAGGTGACTAATACCATAGCTATTATAGAATAAATAAATAAATACACACATGTGACATTTGCACTTTGTAATTCATTAAGTCTGCTTTTAAGATCAAGCACCACTTCATAGGACTTGTAAAGTGGAGGAAACTTTGGCCAGTGGAAAAAGTACTAGACTGTGAGTCAAAAGATTGGGCCTCTGGGTCATTAGAGTTCTGAGTTCTCATGTCCTGTCTCTGCCACCTGTAATGGCGCTGATCCCTCAAGTCCTGATATTGGCTATCTTTCTGCTCTCTCAGCCTTTCCTGCCTCCGGGGTCTTGCATAGAGTGAGAGGCTGAGGGTGCTGCTGCAGCTGCAGAGGATGCCTGGAACACATGGCAACAGACTACTCAGTAATTCTGATTTGGCCGACAAGTACCCAGTTCAGAGCCAGTTGCCAGACCAGCTAGGAAAGCGTAGAAGGAGGAGTAAATGTGTAAGGCCAAACTATCAGGACCGTGAGAGCTGATGCAAGGTGACTAGGCTGGCGCTTGTCGTGTGCACCACACAACTCCGCGGGCCACCGTTGCTCATAATCATTGCAGCTTTGTGCACAGTTATTTTGACAATTTCTGGAAGATATCAGAAGAGTATCTTGAGGAAGGATGCTTTTTTCAAATCTACACCAGTTTCAACATGTACTCACTGACAGGCCTGAGACAGAGGACTGAGAAGAGTAAGCTAAGCCCCAAAAACAAAGTTCGAGGCTGGACCCCATGGCTTTAGGGGCCCAGCCTAGGAGCAGACCCTTCCAAGATTGCAACTACCACCACTTGCAGCTGTTGCCCAGATCTCTACCCCTAATCCCGACCTCTTGCCAGCCTGCTCCACAAGTCCATCCAGAGATTCTCTGGTGCCATTAAGCGCAAGGTGCCCACACACTACTCGTCTTCTACCAAGCAAGCAAGCTCCACCTCCTCACTTCCCACTTCTGATGAAGGCCCTATTGTTCTCCCATTGCCCAAGTCTGAAATCCTGAAATCAGCGTGGAGTCCTTCACCTCTCTTCCACTTCAGCACTCATGCAGGCACCATGCCCTCCTTCCTTGACAGCCTCAGGGTCTCTGGCATCTACTCCCTCATTCCCAGGCCTCCTGCACCACCCAGTCCAAACATTCGTCTCCTTGTCACTGAACCACATGATACCCTCCTAACTGGTCTTCAGACCACCAGTCATCCTGCTTCCACATATCCTATGTTCTAAAACACTGATCTAAATATATCACTTCCTGCCCTCAAACTTCATTAACATCTTCCTGCTCACCGAATCAAGACCAAACTACCCCCAAACAGCATAACACCACTATGGCCCTCCATGCAGGCAACACTCAGCAACACCAAAATCCTGACTGTTCACAGTTAACTAGCCAGTGCCCCTGGGGAAAGCAATGTCTCTATGCCTCAGTTTCCTGGTCTGTATCAACAGTACCTACTTCACAGAGCTGTTGCAAAGATTAAATTTGATAATATGTAAAGTGCTTAGCATGCTGCTGATCTCTCAGTAAATGTCAGTGTTGATGATGGTGATGAAGATGATCTCCCCCAAACACCCCTCAAGTTGCTTCATTCAAACTCTGGCTCATGATTGTTCTTTCTTATATTCAATTCCGACCAAATTCACCTAATTCCATTAGACCCAATAAATGCATGGATCTAGCCATATATTTTGCAATTCTCCCTTTAACTTCCCCAAATTTGCCTCTCTAGCCCTCAAAAACTGGAGCCTTCTAAGATTGAAGTGACATAATGGGGAGTCCAGTCTGCTTATCTCAACACTTTGACCAGAACTTTTCTTCCTTATAAAAATCATCTAGGAAAAGTTTCATTAAAGAAGCAAAGAAGACATTTTCTCTTCAACTTTTGAGAATGTTGTTCTTACTTCCCAATAACACCTAGTTACAAATTTTTAAGCAAAAATATTATAATTATTTAAAAAATGAAATAGAGATTTTAAATAGTTGAAAAACAAACCAGGGTACAGACAATTAGAGTGGCAGAGTAAAAAGAATATGAAATTTGGATTTAAACAAATCTTGGATAAAAGACCAGCTCTCCCACTTCCTAGATTAAGCTCTGTTCTAGAGAATGGGACCCTGTGTGTCAATAAAACAGGAATCCAAATCTGGATACTGTACTTACTAGGAAATTACTCTCTGAGTCTCAGTTTCCTCATCTGTAAAGTGGAGCTAATGACACCCAATCTGTAGGCTGTCACAAGAAATCAGTGCTGCTGTCAGTAAGGGATTCAGCACAGAGCCTGGCTGAGGCACCGAAACAGTCGGTTTTTCTACATTCCCTGCCCACTGTAACTACTGCGGTTTAAAGAATACCTGCTACTGGAGGGAAAGCTTTTGCTTTCAAACATGTATATGTTTTTCCAGACTTCATCTTCTGGGACTAGAAACTAGAGTGATAGCAAGGTTTGACAACTGCATTAGTCTGTCAGGCTGCCTTAACAAAAATACCATAGACTGGGTGACTTAGACAACAGAAATTTATGTCACAGCTCTGGAGGCTGAAAAGTCCAAGATCAAGGTGCTGGCAAGGTAGCTTTCATTCTGAGGCCTCCTGTCTTGGCTGGTAGATAGCCAGCCTCTCACTGTGTGCTCACATGGCCTTTCTTTCCTCAGCATCTGCATGTGGAGAGAGAGCAATTCTCCAGTGTCTCTGTTTGTAAGGCCACAAACCCTATCAGACCAGGACTGCACCTTCATAACCTCATCTAACCTTAACTGTCTTCCAAAAGCCCCATCTCCAAATACGATTCCATTGAGGGTTAGGGCTCCAACATATGAATTTGGGGTACGGGGTGACACAAGCATTTAGTCCATAACTTATTTGATGCTGCCCTTACTCATTATGATAAGATCCCAACCTCCCTCCTAAGTCTCCTGATCTATTCTGGGAGTTCCCAAGATATGTCTCCATGTCCTCCCCAAGTGGTCCTCTCAGCCACTGAGCAGCATCAGCCATTGTCTTCTCTTCTGCTCGAACACTGACATCTCTGAAGCTCAAAAGTGCTGCAAAAGTACCAAGTCTCCACCAAGACCCTAGAAAAAAGCCTCCAGCCATGGCCAAGCCTGCTGCCTCCTGTTACTGCTTCCCCTGAATCTGCTGTGCCAGCCCCAGAAGCTGCTGCTGGTGCCAGAGTACAGATGTGCAGATGCCAGCACCCCCTCTCCACCAAGACCCTAGAAAAAAGCCTCCAGCCATGGCCAAGCCTGCTGCCTCCTGTTACTGCTTCCCCTGAATCTTCTGTGCCAGCCCCAGAAGCTGCTGCTGGTGCCAGAGTACAGATGTGCAGATGCCAGCACCCCACTGCAGCCAGGGGCCTCAATGTCCTGTCCCAGAGAAGCCACAGAAGCCCTCCCACTCTAGGCTGGGGTGTCTCAGAGATTTCAGAAACAGCTTTCTTCACCTCTTCAGGATGCAGGGATATTCAGCGGAGCTCTCTATTCACTGCACGGAGCATGGCACTTAATAGGCACTCAGTGAATATCTTTTACCTGGCGGTGGCCTGAGCTGAAAGGGGTCCTGCAGTACTCAAAACTATCCCTAATCTCTGACTCCAAGGCATTATTCTTTCATGAAGCTGGTGGGTCTCAATTCTCTCTCCTCTGAGGAAGACAGGTCAATTCCTAAAACCAGAACTTTCCAATCAGGGTGCTGCAGACGGGTCACCAGGGTCTCAGGAGACATCATTTCCTCCAGGTCTCCAGGGCTGCTGGGCTGGGACTGAAGGGCAAAAGTTGCAGGGCCAAACACCTCGATTTACCTCCGTGTGCCATTATTATCATTCTCTGTGTGCAGCATGAATAGGAGAAGGTTGAGAAGCCCTTCCTCATTCTATAAGAGCCCAGCAGGCCCTTCTGGCATTCTGTCATGTCTATAGCCTAGGACAAGCCCTACTGAGGCTCAAGGTGCCCTGCCCCACCAAGAACGTGTGACTGAAGTGTCGTTTGAGTCTGTATCCTTCTTTCTACACATGCACTGGACCTCGGCCTTTCCTTTGTTTCCTTTGCACGTCTCTCAACTTGTCCTCAGCTGTTTCCTCAGTAGCTTGACCTCTTCATTTCCTCCTTTGGTAACCTGACCCCAGCTCTCAGCCACACCACCCCCATCTTGCTGCACCTGCATCATCCACACAACTTCCTGGGTCTTCTAGAGCAGTAATTTATTCCCTAACAATTGTGTGAATGCAATTCCTTGAATTGAGTGCAAAGAAGAAGGAAACTTTGTGTTTGGCAGCAATTTTTTAGTGGAACCTATACACTTTGCTACTATTAAAAGTCAGGCTATGAAATCCAATATTGCTCAATATTTTTTTTTGTTGTTTTATTTTTTATTTGTTTGTTTTATTTGTCTTTTCTTTGTTGCTCAATACTTTTGAGCAAATGAATACATTAATTACTCAGCATCTATGAGAAAGGGAGCTGAGGAGAAAATTATGCATAAGTGCTGGTCCTCTGGTCAGGTATTGCTGGTAGTCAATAAAGAAGGAGGAGGAGGATGGTGGAAAACACTTCTATGTGATGGTAAGCAGTGGGGTACCTCACCTACACGGAAGCACTTGAAATTCACTCACTCTCTTCATCTTTCTACTCTGATAGCTCTTTAAATGCAGCCAGGGGATGGTTTTCATAGGGACTTCTGTCACTTCTCTAATTATAGCCTTCCTTAGTTCATTCCCTTCATTTCTCACTAAATTGTGGGAAATAAGAATCAAACTTATCTCTCACCACCATCTTGCAAAGGGGAACAAAAGGATGACACTCTCTCTTCCAAGAGAGAAGGGGTTGCTTCCTTCTGTACATGATTTGCTGTGTGTGGAACGATCAATATTGAAATAATAGGTTTATGTTCACTCGAAAAGAAATTGAAGGAGAATTTTTCCCAGGAGGGTTCAGAGGAGGTTTTCTGTGTGTACAAGTAGATTCAATATTATCCCACAAAATGATATTTTTGATCTATTTATGAGATTTATGTGGAAGCAACAGGAATTTTACTCTCTGGGAACAGAGAATTGACTGATATGCAGGAGCTCTCCAAAGCTGACTCCTGCCCTCATGTTTTACTTATCCTCACGGGACAGAGCTCCCATCCTGACCCCCTGTGACACTTTACAACTTAATGAGGTTAAGGAAGAGGAGGAGAAAGAAGGAAAGAACTGTGAAAGTTAGCAGCCGTGGACATTAGGAGCCTCCTGCAGCCACTGTGTTAATGACGCTGTCTTCACCTGCCCTTCCCTCTCGGCGTTCATAGTCCCAGTGCTCAGGATTAGAAGGCTGTCTTGGACAGAAGTATTTTCTGGTATTTTGGTATTCACCATTCATTCCTTTGACTTTAATCAAGGCTTTTTTTCTAGACTTTCTCTGAAAAGGCAAATGTCTCTGAGATGGAAAAGTTGAGGACATGCTAGAAAGTCAAGGTTTTAATGAGATACAAAGTTATACTGGTCATATTTCCATGGTAATTTATAGTTCATTAAGTACTTTCACAGATATGGCCTCATTTGATTCTCACTAACAAACATGACTTTAAAAAGTAGAAAATATGTTTAATACTATCATTTTTATCTTACAGAGGAGTCTCCTGATGACCAGAAATATTGACCCCTCACTTGCATCCTATCCTATAAGGTAAAAAGCTGAACACAAACACAAACCCAGATTTCTGCTTACCAAGAATGGAGCTGACCACAGTCAGAGTCATTCTCACTCCTCCCTCTCCTTTGCCTCTCCTGCTCCCCAAAAATGATCAGTCCCCGAATCTGTTGCCCAAGAATCCTAGCTATGTCTAAGTCCCAAGTCCAGAGACCCTTGTCTATCTCCTCCCCCATTTTCCTAAAGGACCTGGGCCCATCCTCCCTTCCCTACCCTGCACCAGCAACTCCACTCTACACAAGTCAATAATAAAAAATATTTATTGAGCAACTACTGTGTGCCAAGCTGTAGGCATTAGGATGCAGCATTGTAGGATGAGACCCAATGGTCCTTTCTACAAATCAGAATTTCCTTACTTGATTATCCACCAGAATTATATGGATCCTTATTTCACTGGTGAAGGTAATAATAAGAGATTGGAGAATTTACAATATATCAGTCACTATTCTAAGCATTTGACTTATACTAACTCATCCAGTCCTCACAACAGCCCTATGAGGTATTATTCACATTTAACCAGTGAGAAAACTGAGACAGAGAAAGATTGCCTAGTAAGAATGCACACCTAGTAAGTGGAAGAACAGAAGTAAACAGAGGCACCTGGCTCTGGAGTCCATGCTCTGAAACATTAAGCTGTGCTGAAAACTGATGAAAGCAGAGGAAAGTGAAATGATGTTTAATTCAATATGTATTAATTTAACACTTACTGTGTGCTTAGGTCTGGGAGACAGAAATGAATGTAAATGCCTCCAAAAGGAGCTTCCTTCCTACACTTTCTTTCAAAGACAAGGCCAGCCTATGCAATCGCATCTCCAGCCGAGATTATATTATACCAGCAGGGAGGGTCCATGCCTCCAAATTCATGTGCTTAGGTCTGGGAGACAGAAATGAATGTAAGTGCCTCCAAAAGGAGCTTCCTTCCTACACTTCCTTTCAAAGACAAGGCCAGCCTACGCAATCGCATCTCCAGCCGAGATTATATTATACCAGCAGGGAGGGTCCATGCCTCCAAATTCATTGCTTATTCACTGATCCTGTCTGCATACTCTTCAACCCTGCCCTGCCTCTCAGGCCCTCATTGATGATGGGCCCCAGATCTCAATAATTGCCTAAGGCCCCCTTGTTCTGATAACCCTTTGGCTCTGTGTCTCCAGATCAACCCAACACTCAACTCTGATTGTCACCTCCAGCCTTCACTCTTCCTTACATGGGTAACATCTCAGCCCTTTCCAACCTAACCTCCACCTCCCCACACCTGGAATTAGATTTAGATAGTAGCTTAGACTTCATACCTATCAGCACAATATGTATGCTTGAGTCAACTTCATCCCCTTGATTCACCTTTATTCATTTATTCCCTCAACAAATAATGTGAATCTACTATGTGCTGGACAATGTACAAAATACTTTCATTATTTGCATTATCCCTTTACATTCTCCTAAGGACACCATTAGGTTTTTATTACCTCCATTTTATATATGAGGAAGCTGAGCTCTTGACACTTTTATGAAATTCTTTAGGAACTAGAAGAATTTGCTAGTCCATGAGCTCCTTGAAGTTGGGTGTTCCTCTCACTTTTCTGCCCCAGCTCTCAAGCAGAGATTTAGCAAACAGTTGTTTAATTGCACTGGATTAACAACCCGGCTGGAACTAGACCAGCCTTATAAGAAATGCTTCTGGGAGTCCTACATCCAGAAGAGAAAGAACAATAACAAACATCATGAAAATACCTGAAAATATAAAACTTACTGGTAGAGTAGACACACAAATAAGAAAGAGAAAGGAATTAAACCTTATCAACACAGAAAACCCCCAAATCACAAGGATAAACATTAAGAGAGGAAGAAAGGAACAAAAGATACACAAAACAATCAGAAAACAACCAACAAAATGACAGAAGTAAGACTTCACAAATCAATAATAACCTTGAATGTAAATGGATTAAATGCTCTAATTAAAAGGCATAGACTGGCTGAATGGATTTTTTTTAAAAAATGATGACCCATCCATATGCTGCCTACAAAAAATATACCTTACCTACAAAGACACACATAGACTAAAAGTGAAGGGATGTGAAAAGATATTCTACACCAATGGAAAACAAAAGCAAGCAGGAATAGCTATATTTATATCAGATAAAACAGACTTTAAATGAAAATCTGTACTAAAAGACAAAGAAGGGCTCTATATAATGAGAAAGGGATCAATACAGCAAGAGTATATAACAATCATAAATATATATGCACCCAACACAAGAGCACCCAGATGTATAAAGCAAATGTTATTAGACCTAAAGGGAGAGAGAGACACCAATACAATAATAGTTAGGGATTTTAACACCCCACTCTCACCATTGAAGAGATCATCAAGACAGAAAATCAATAAGAAAACATCAGATTTAAATGGAACCATAGACCAGATGGACCTAACAGACATATATAGAGCATTTTACCCAACAGCTGCAGAATATACATTCTTTTCATCAGCATGTGAAACATTCTCTAAGACTGACTGTATGTTAGTCCACAAAATAAGTCTCAACAAATTCAAAACAATCAAAATCATATCAAGTATTTTTTCTGACCATAATGGAATAAAATTAGATATCAGTAAAAAGAGGAACTTTCAGAACAACACAAATACGTGGAAATTAAACATGCTCTTGAATGATCAATGAGTCAAAGAAGAGATTAAGAGAAAATCAAAAAATTTCTTGAAAATAATGAAGACAGAAACACAACATACCAAAACCTATGGGAAGCAGCCAAGGCATTATTAATAGGAACATTTTTAGCAATAAATGCCTACATCAAAAAAAAAAATAGAAAGATTTCAAATAAGCATCTTAAGGAACTAAAAATACAAAAACAAACTAAATCCAAAATAAGTAGAAGACAAGAAATAATAAAAATCAGAACAGAAATAAATGAAAGTGAGACTAAAAATACAAAAGACTAAACAAACAAAAAGCTGGTTTTTGAAAAGATAAACAAAATTGACAAGCCATTATCCAAACTAACCAAGAAAAAAAAAAACAAAAGATGCAAATAAATAAAATCAGAAATGCAAATGTAGACAAAAGATCATCAGA
>NW_007728668.1:0-423 GCF_000696425.1 Galeopterus variegatus | reverse complement strand
GTAAAGTTTCAGGATACAAAATCAATATATGAAAATCAGTAGCATTCTTATACACCAACAATAAACTAACAGAAAAAGAAATCAAGAAATCTATCCCACTTACAATAGCAACAAAAGTGAAATAAAATACCTAGGAACGGATTTAACCAAGTAGGTGAAAGATCTCTTGTATCAGGGTTCTCCAGAGAGACAGAATCAATNAGAAGCTGATGGTGTCTTTGGTGCAAGTCTGGGAACCCAAAAGCTGAAAAGTCTCAAGCTGTGATGTCCATGGACAAGAGAAAAGAGTATATTCCAGCTCCTTCAGATAGAGAGAGAGATTTGCCTTTTTCCTCTGTCTTCTGTTCTCTCCGGACCCCCAGCAGATTGGAGGGTTCCCACCCACATTAAGGGTGGGTCTTTCCCACCCAGTCCACTCAGAAT
>NW_007728667.1:287729-288460 GCF_000696425.1 Galeopterus variegatus | reverse complement strand
TGTCCTGCCGGCCCGACAGGGTGTGTGAGATCTGCAAATCTCCGCCTCGCTCTCCGGGTGTTTCCCCTCTCTGTGTGCACACTATGGGGCCTCCCGGAGGGTGCGTCTTTTTTTCTGAGACTCCTCCTCCTTTGCCGGACCCCTCCCCTCTCTGTACACTCAGTACAGGGCTGGGGCGTGTCTTCTGCAATCCTCATTTCTCAGCCCCGCCCGGCCTCGAAGGGGTCTCAGGCCTCCGCCACGGACAATGTGGGCATTCCTGCAGCCCTGGTCAAGGTCCTCTCTGGGCCTCCCACCTCCCCCCTGGTATTGCGGCCCCCTGTGTGGTTGAGTTATCTCCCACACCAGGGCGCAAGCCCCCCGGGGGAGGATCCCACAGCACACAGTTCCTCTTTGAATCCCCCCGTCGTGAGCCAGCTCAGCGCCCTCAGGCCGTCAGCTCTCCGGCAGGATCAAGTGGGCTCGGGGGCACCCCAGTCACCCCTCTCCCAACCGGAAATCAGTCTGGGGTTTTTCCGAACTGAAGGCCACAGAGATGGTATCTGCCTCCCAGAAGCAGGGAGTTTACCTGGGGCTGAAGCCCCAGGTGTGGTGGAGTGACAGTCTGGCCAGGATCCTCTTCCCTGCCCTCCCGATGCTGGCTGGGGGCTCCCCAGGCCACCAGCTCTGTCAGAGATCCGTGGGTGGAGTGGGATTGGTGGCCGGTCCACAGGCCCCAGGGGGCCCCGCGC
>NW_007728667.1:285729-286913 GCF_000696425.1 Galeopterus variegatus | reverse complement strand
AAGTCCAGAGCTTACATTAGGGTTCACTATTGGTGTTGTACATTCTATGGGTTTTTAAAAAGTATAATATATAATGACATGTATCCACCATGATAGTGTAGTACAGAATATTTTCACTGCCCTAACTGCCACACTTATTCCTACTTCCTTCCCCCCTAATCCCTGGTAACCACTGGTCTCCACAGTTTTGCTTTTTCCGGAATGTCGTATAGTTGGAATCATACAATATGTAGCCTTTTTAGATTGGCTTCTTTCACTTAGTAATATACATTTGTTTCCTCCTTGTCATTTCATGACTTGATAACCCATTTCTTTTTAATGCCAAATAATATTCCATTATCTGGATGTACCACAGTTTATTTATCCATTTACCTACTGAAGGGCATCTTGGCTGCTTGTGAATTTTGGCAATTGTGAATAAAGCTGATATAAACATTCATGTACAGGTTTTGTAAAGACATAAGTTTTCAATTCATTTGCATAAATTCTAAATAGCACAATTGCTGAATGGCATGGTAAAAGTGTATTTAGTTTTGTAAGAAACTGCCAAACTGTCTTCCAAAGTGGCTGTACCATTTTGCATTCCCATCAGCAATGAATGAGAGCACCTATCGCTCCACATCCTCACTGGCATTTGGTGGCATTCAATTTCAATATTAAATAAGAAATACCTATCCCTTACAAGCTGACCATAGTATCTTGTTTTCTGGTCATTCAGTTTCTCTCCCTGATGCGACCCATATGAAAGCCAGTCAGTTGCTTGGTAAATAGGAAGGCTGAAGAAAAGAAATTACCTGGATGCTCTTAATGTCAATCTTGGTGGCTTGTATCCTCAAATCAGTTCTATGGCTTTGTGAGGTAAAAAAGTGATGTTGCCTTTCTCTTTTCTAAGCTTCCCATTGTTTCATTAAGTATCCCACTGATTGCTACTTTCCACACAATACAGAATTAGACCTGGGGCCATTGCTGCTCTTTAAGGCAAAGATGATAAACCATTTTTGTGCCAGGGGCCTCTTTGGCAATCTGGTGAAGCCTGGAGACTCCCTTTTCTTGGATTCCTTTTTGGAATAATATTTTTAAACGTATAAAATAAAATTCATGAGACTACAAAGGAAACCAAATGCAGGTATCAACATGTAAATTGTGATAAGGTAATGTATGCTGTTCACCCATCAGCAGGCTGG
>NW_007728667.1:280842-285470 GCF_000696425.1 Galeopterus variegatus | reverse complement strand
AATCTGGTGAAGCCTGGAGACTCCCTTTTCTTGGATTCCTTTTTGGAATAATATTTTTAAACGTATAAAATAAAATTCATGAGACTACAAAGGAAACCAAATGCAGGTATCAACATGTAAATTGTGATAAGGTAATGTATGCTGTTCACCCATCAGCAGGCTGGGTGGCCAGTGCAGGCTTCCTCATTGGTGTCTGCTGTCCAACAGCATCTGGCATGTAGTACGTGCTCAGTAAATATCAGCTGGATTTTTGTTCCCCTATATTTCCTACAACATCTTCTACCTTGATGACAATCTTTGAAATCCTCTTCTACCTCTTTGACATCACCCACACCTGGTTCTCTCAAGAAATAGACTTTCCTTCTCTCATCCCTGAGAGACCTTGAGCTCTCTTCATTAAGTTATTCTATACTGCACTAGTGGATTCCATACTATTCTTCATTCATTTGAAAACATAAATGACTATCCTGATATAGGACCCTGCACATAGCTTCTCTTACTGAAGTCTCCATGCAACTCCAGGGCTGTTTTGCTGGCTGCTAAGAGCTGACTAGGAAAAAAAATTAGGAGGTCTTATTATCCTCAAAGAAGCCTTCCCAGATCACCCTCTCTACACGAGTCTCCCCTCCTGTATTAGTCAGCTTGAGCTGCCTTAACAAAATACCATAGACTGGTAGCTTAAACACTAGACATTTATTTTCTCACAATTCTGGAGGTTGGAAGTCCAAGATCAGGGTACCAGCATGGTTGGTTTCTGGTGAGTCCTCACTTCCTGGCTGATAGGTACATGCTTACATGACCTCTTTTTGGTGCCTGCTTGGAGAAAGAGAGAGCTCTCTGGTCTCTTATAAGGATGCTAATCCCATCATGATCTAATTACCTCCCAAAGGCCCCATCTCCAAATACCATCACATTGGGGATTGGGGCTTCAATATATAAACTTTAGGGGTACACAAGCATTCAGGCGATAACACCTCCTAAACACATCATCCTCTATTTCAGTCCCCTGTTGTCTTTCTTCATAGCACGTGATCCCTTATTATTTTCTCTGTTTACTTGGTTTGCATCCTTCTCTCCAGCTAGGTAACAGCTCAATGAGGGCAGACACAATATCTCCTATTGCTGTATCTCCACCTCACAGGATACAACATATGACATATCATAGGTGCCAAGTAACATTTACTGATTGAATTAAAGATGAATGGATGAATAAGATCTCTCCAGCTAGGTAACAGCTCAATGAGGGCAGACACAATATCTCCTATTGCTGTATCTCCACCTCACAGGATACAACATGTGACATATCATAGGTGCCAAGTAACATTTACTGATTGAATTAAAGATGAATGGATGAATAAGTAATTTCTCAGACATGGTCCTCATTTGCCTCATAGGTTAAGGATCCTACTGGGTCTGGGACTTCATCTCCATGTCCATTTTAATTGCAGCATATAAATCTGTAGCAATGTCTGCCTAACCCTTGCCAGAGTCTCTCCATTTTCTCTTGCTCCTCTTTCTCAATCTTAACACTTTCTCTTGATTTTACATGGTTGTGGTCCATACCATATGATTAATGACAGTTCTAAAATTTGCGGGTGGGGGGCGAGGGTTGTGCTCATGACACTTGTTCAAATTCCTGAAAATTTGTTTGTGAATTTGAAGAGATAAAAACATTCGAAACAAGACTAAATAAGGGAGCAGTGATTACAAAGCAATGTCTCACAGTAACTATAAAAGTATCTACAGTTCCTACGGTGGTATCATCAGCTTACTTTTCTGACCACACATCTACATATGTATTTCCATATTCTAATATTAGGTGTAACTTCTTTAGTATTTAACATATGGGCAGCAAGTTGTATGCGGCTTTATACCAAGTAGCAATACCCCCCGACTAACATTGTTGTTGTGATTGTATGGTACCTTGCAGCAAATATACATTTTACAGATAATACTAAACTTGTTTGCCCACCTGTTTAGGATTTGCAGCCTGCCACTTGGACATCACTGTACTAGTCTATTGACTGTCAGTCTTCCGATGCTCACCTTGAACCAAACAAGAGAGCCACTATTGACATATGCAGGTGTTCTGTTTCCTCCATTAAATTCACAGCTATCTATGAAGTGAGTGTATGTAATTTTCTGTAGATGAATACAGTGTTTTGGCTTCTTCTATTGAGTTTATTTCTATCTCTAAGTAGAATTGGGTATCTAGCTGTGTGAGTAGGAAAAAGTGGATAAAGGGAACTGAATGTGAGCCAAACTGTTCTTGGTCAAAGCAGAAACTGTACCGAGAACACGCACTACAGATCGGCACTGGTGACCACACACAATAATCAGGGTGAAAGAAGATTAAAAGCCAAGATCAGCCAAGAGTCCAGAAGAGCCCCCTGCATGGACCCCACCCACCGACTGTCACCTAGGAAACTGGTTCTCCGATGGCTGTCAAATAGACTGAGGTGGTACCAAGACATAAGGAAAGAAATAATCAACCAAGGCAAGACATTCTGTGGCCAAGACATGATGGATATGAGAACAGAGCAAGGTCCCTGAGCAGGAGTTCAAAGTGGGGAAGGGCAAGGGACACAGGAGAGGAGCACAGGCTTTTAAGGTATGCAGGTTAGACTGCACACCAGTCGCTGAGGTCAGTGGCCTGCAGGTTAGGAGCTCCCTGACAGGAAGGATTATACAAAGGTTAAGTGGAAAGAAAGCAAGAGCAGTTCAGATACGTGGGTGCCGACTTTTACCTAAAGATCATGTTAGCTGGATTCCTGCGCATCTCCACAGGAGGAGCCAGGGAGTCAGGCCAGTCAGTAGGTTCCACTGATATCCCAGGTCTATCCTACATCACCGATTTTTTTGTTATTCAAATTTATTAGTATGTCAGTAGTGGTTTACATACACTTCAGTCTCCTCCCCTCTTCCCACCTCTTCTCACTTACCTACAATTTTACATTTGGGGAGTTGTTCACTAAGAAAAATGGGCTAGGAGACTGCAAAACTCAAAATAGCTAATGTTACTACTGCATGTATAAGCTCTGGTTTAAAGTTTTTTGGGAGGGGAGGAGTTTAAAATGACAATAATAGCAAAAAATAAGATCTCATCATTTTCTGTAAATTTCAATGAACACTATGTAAGCACCCCCCACTACTATTAATTGCCAAGAGCACAATTACAGATATAAATACAAATGTGCATTAATTTCAAATTTAATATTGCAAAGTGGTCATTAGAAATAGAAAGTTTTATTGTTACCATATATTCCTGAATTATTTTTACCATGGGCAAAAGTGCAAAATTTTATATATTGAAATCCATAAATGCTCAAGAAGCCTAAACAAAAAGTTATTTTATTTATTGAATATTAAAATGTAAGTTATTTTAAATAATACACAGATGGATGGATTAGAGTAGAAACCAGAAGTGGCAGACCTAGCTATTTACATTATCTATCTAAACCAAAAGGAAGAAAAGATTTCAGTTATTCATTGCTAATTAGGTACCGTAGCCAGTCAAAGTAGGGAATTTAGGCCAAAAGACTCACACTGTGACCCAGCCTTTCCAAATTATTGGTCTTCATGATGCCAAAGTTACTATTCTCTCT
This sequence comes from Galeopterus variegatus, assembly GCF_000696425.1. NCBI lineage: Eukaryota > Metazoa > Chordata > Mammalia > Dermoptera > Cynocephalidae > Galeopterus > Galeopterus variegatus. The sequence goes on along the minus strand of NW_007728667.1, from coordinate 281,865 downwards.
CTCATGTTATACTGGGCACAGGAAAAAATGGATTCAATTTCAAAACCAGGTCATGACATCAACAATTTTGAACTCAATTTTAATAATTTAATGGTAGATTTCCTTACAGTTCACCAAAACACCAACTCTTGCCTATTTTTTCTTTCATTCAGGTATAATAAAAGGACATAGGGCCCTGAACTTATTCTACTCTTTTAAGCGAGTTAATTTTTTAAAAAAATCTTTGATTATTCCACACAGCTATCCACAGTTCATAGACATAGCCCTATTTGAACACCGTTCATTTGTTTTCTTTTTAAAAGCATAGAGTTAAGGAGATCTTAGAAATAAACTAGTCTGTATTAATCAGGAATCTGGGGGTTGCAAGTAACAGAAAACAAACTTGAACCAGTTTAGGCAAAAAGGGGGAATTGATTGGAAGGACATCTGAGTGTCTCACTTAGCTTCAGGAAAGGATACATGGGTCTCATAAACACCTGGTCCAAATGCCACTAGAATGATGTGTCTCTTGTCTCTGCTTTTCACTGCATGTTAACTTTTTAGACTTCACATGGTGCAAACAGGGCTGCCAAATGGTCCTGAGCCCCGCTCTATGTAGACTCACCACCACAGAGGTGCTGACTCTTTCCCCAGGGCTAGTTTCAGAAAATGAAATCCCGAGAAGGGTTCTGATTGGCTCACCTTGGGTCAGGTGCCCACTCCTGGACTGGTCAACTGTGTCCAGGGAGGTGGACTCATGTAAGAAAATGATGGTCCCAATAGTTGGAGCCCTAGAGAGAAACAGTTCTCAATAGAAGGGAGGAGATAATGGGAAGATTCCCCAACCCCCCAGAAAAAGTTCACCCTAACTCATTTTATAGACGTGGAAATACAAAAGCTGTCATGTAAGAAAATGATGGTCCCAATAGTTGGAGCCCTAGAGAGAAACAGTTCTCAATAGAAGGGAGGAGATAATGGGAAGATCCCCAACCCCCCAGAAAAAGTTCACCCTAACTCATTTTATAGACGTGGAAATACAAAAGC
>NW_007728667.1:271013-280357 GCF_000696425.1 Galeopterus variegatus | reverse complement strand
TTCATTTCAAGCTCTTTAGCCACAGGAATGACAGGGGGCTAGGGTGGAGGGGGGGGGGAGGAATTAAGGGTCCTATGCCATGCTTAAACTTCTACCCAGTCTTTTGCTGGAGTTCTAATTCTACCAGTCTTTGTTGTCTGGTTTTGCTTTATTTTCTTACTGGAGGAATGTACTCCTGAAGTAGGAATCCCCCCATCCTGTTGCCCCCCTCCCTTGTCAGTCTCAGGGGGCTCACCCTGTGTCAGATTGGATGATTATCATAACACCTTATGCCGAGAGAGGACGTGCAGTGTCCCCAAGACTGTTCTGAGTCCTTTGTGACATTCACTCATTTAACCCTCACAGTAGCCCTATGAGGAATGTTTTCGTAGCATTATCATCCCCATTTTGCAGGTAAGAAAACTGAGGCACAGAGAGCTTATTTAACTTGTCTAAAGCCATACAGTTGGGAAGGGATGGAGGCAGGATTTGAACCAAGGCAGTCTGCCTCCAGAGTCCTTGCTCTTAAATACTGCAATTCTATTGCTCCCTCCTATGTAAACACCTCCAGCTTGTGGCTGCCTGCACTAAGCCCTAGTAGGGTCTGGGATTCCTTGGATGCCTGTTGACCTAAGTGTTGGTTTATCTTTGGTGTGTTGCCAACCCATCTCTGATAAAGGCCCCTCCCACTTCCTACCCTGGTCTCTAACCACTGCTGACTGAGCTGCAGTGTCTTGCTCTGGGCCTGCCTCATCACTGCTGTGGCTGCTCCTGGTAATGGATCTGCCCTCCTGCTGCTGTAAAGAGTCAACTCTTGGGCCGAGCCCGTGGCACACTCGGGAGAGTGCGGCGCTGGGAGCCCAGCGGCGCTCCCACCGCGGGTTCGGATCCTATATAGGGATGACCGGTGCGCTCACAGCGCTCACTGGCTGAGCGCGGTGCGGCCGGTCTCAAAAAATAGGACAAAAAAAAAAAAAAAAGAGTCAACTCTTCTGCTCCACATGGACAGAGGCTTTGCTCCCCAGACCTGATGGCATAGTTTAGGGCAATTTAGGGTCCTCCCAAAGAAGCCTTGCTCTTTCAGGTTGACAGGTTCTCCTTGGAAGAAACCAAATCAAGTTGCAAAGGGACAAAAGTGATTGTCATACTGCCTCATATTACAGTTTTCTGTCACTTATAACAGAATACCTAAAACTGGGAAGTTTATAAGAAAGTGGAATTTATTTCTTACAGTTTTGGAGGCCGGAAAGTCCAAGGTGCAGGGGGCCCATCGGGTGAGGGTCTTCTTCTCGGTAAGGACTCTGTAGAGTCCTGTGGCAATGCAAGGTATCACATAATGAAGCCTGGGCAAGAGGATCTGTTAACATGCTCACTTGCTCTCTTTATGCCACAACCAGTCCACACCCATGATAACCTATTAAACCATTAACCCATTTCTACATGAATGGATTAATCCATTCATGAAAGCATAGAACTCACGATCAAAAGGCCCTCCCTACCTTTCAATGCTGCCACACTGGGAATCAAGCTCTCACGTGACCTTTGGAGGGGACAGACATTCAACCCATATCAGCCCCCAAGCAGATTTGTGTAGACCCCCTTAAATACAGACCCAGGCCCCTAAGTGGTATAAAAGGGAAGGATATTTCTACCCTCCCCTACCTTAGGATGACTTCCCAGGTCCTCATTGTTGGGGACAGCCTTTATCTCCTCCCCTTGTTCAGAGTGGTTCATAGTGTAGGCTTTGGAGGTAGACGAGGGTTTTAGTCTTGGTCTACTGCTCACTAGCCTTGTGACCTCGGGCAAATAAGCTTTCAGTTACTCATTACTGTGTGCCTTGGTTTTCTTGTGTATAAAATAAGAGTAATAATAGCTTCCTCACAGTCTGATTGTAAAGATTAAATGAGATACTAAAAGCTCATAGCAGAGTGCCTAGCATAAAATATATTTCAATAAGTGACAACAATTATTATTTTAGAGTCTTAACCCTAGTGGCTGGAGACCTGACCTTTGGGCCCCCAAATGTTTGCACTACGTAAATTTCTATCTGGTATCGCCTTTTGAAAAATGTAATTTGTGTTTTGTCCAGGCCCTGCCCAACCTGAGTGTCAGCCCTGGCAAAGCAAATTGCCTCCTAGAAATTTGTAATTGCACAATGCCCACTCCTACCTCACCCCAGCCACTCACATTCATTCTCACCTCCAAATATTTTAGCCACAAAAGGTGAGCTTTTTGTTAAAATTGTAACCATTCTTTTGCCTGTTTTTTCCTCAGGTCCCAAGTCCAGGAGCTATTTCTTATTTGTGTGGTTGATAAAGGGTTGTACTTTGTACTCTAGATTATACTCAGAGGAAAGAGCAAAGTGGCCAGACATTCCATAGATGGAGACAAATGTAAAAAGATGACGAAGGAGATGGCCGGCACTTCGTGAGTGAAAGATGCCAGTTCCCTGACTTTAAATATTGTAGGATCAAAATTTTGTTTTAAAATAAGTGGAGGTTGTAAAATCACTATTTAGAGGCCTAATTTGAAAATAAAAAAAATTTCCTTCGTGCTTGTTTTTATTGTAAGCAATCTCCCAAGCACCCAAGACATTACAGAGGTTTGTGATTTCTTCAGCTAAAATGGCTTGACCTATATACATGTATGTAAGTACAAAACCTTGCCGACTCCCTAAAAGTGGACCTACAGCACATTTCTCTGAGATGAAACACCATGAAATCTTCTTGTTTTTTTCCCCAGGAATGTTTGAGTCCTTAGGAGAAAGAACTTATGGCAGTAAGAAGCAAAAATCATGCAGATGCGGTTATCTATGACAGAAAAACAAAAGAAAGGAGGAATGGGGGGGGGGAACAAATTATGAGAGAGATCAAAATACAACCAGCATATGGAAAAGGGCAGGGAACCCAAAGGAGGAACCAACCAGAAGGGAGAAAGAATTGCAGGACAAAAAAAAAAGGTGCAAAAGAAACCAAATTTTACGTGGTGAAAAGAAAGACCTAGACAGGGTCAAGCTGGAAGAACAGGCAGAGTTAGACAGCAGACAGGGTGGGGGAATCCCAGAACAATCTGTTTACCAAAAACAGGCCTATGGAAATTCCGAAAGTGACTTTAGAGGTTCAGATCCGAAATAGAAAAGGACTCAAATACACACGCTGTCTGATGTTCTTTCTAGACTAGCGGAAACTCTACCCGGCCTTGAACAGACGCCTTGAGATTTTAGATTTCAGCGGACCTAGGTTACCCTCCACGTGGCCTCCGGCTGTGCTCCCGGGACCGGCCAGCCCCAGGCGGAGCCCTCGAGCGGGCGCGGCGGGGAGCCAGGCGGGGACGCGCGCTGCGCTGGGGCCGCCCCCTCGCAACTCCCTCGCATTGTCTGCCGGCCCGGGTGTCTCCGCTTCCAGGCGTGCTCCGGGTTATTGTTCTCCCTTTGCCAGCAGGGAGGAGGGGTGGGATCGAGTGGGGGAAGCAGCCGGAGCATGCGGGAGGCGGCGATCGGCTGCCCCCCAAGCAGGGCCGCCTGGGTCCTTTGCACCCCGACCCTGCGCGGCAGATGTTGCGCCTCAGAGGGGGTCTGACGCCGTCCGAGGCTCGGCTCGTGCCGGGGGCCCGGTCCCCTGCCCCTGCCCTCCGACCTCCCGCTCCTGGGAGACAGCTCGGCGCGGGCCCGGCCGGGAGCAGGAAGCCCGGGCGGGCGTCCCAGTGCCGCGCAGTGGCTCCCGCGGGCCGCCTGGGCGCCTTCGGCTCGGGGGAGGGACGCTATGACGCACCCGCTCGGTATTAGAACACTTCACCTTCTATTTATAGACACTCCTCCGACCGCAGACTTAGCTCGCCCTTGCTCCCCTCCTCTCCATCGTGAGCGAAAAATCCTGCCTACAATGGAAGATCTAATACACAATGATCGGGAAAAATTCTATTTCGTACATCGCTTTGTAATTCCAAGTATTAATTGCAGGTCTAGTGATCTCTCTCTGCCACGGGGAATTCCCCAGTTTTCTAAAGCTTTAAAACCTACACGACTTTATTTTATATCCCTCCTAAATATGTCAAATAAAGTCGTCTCTTGTGAATTCATGAAATATTGGTCAAGAATTTGCTCAAGAAATAAGATAATAAACCCATTGAATTCAGGGAAAAGATGCTTCTAGTTGACTTTCCGTGTCTGTTAAAACCCAACAGTTCTAAACGTAGAATTATGTTCAAATATGTATATGAAACCAGTAACAATGTTTGCCTCCTGGGAGGTAAACTAGGAGGCTAGGATGAGAGAGAAGCTTGCTTTCTGTTATTTATCCTTTTGTATCTTTGAGTTTTTTTCCATTAGCATGCATCATCTATTAAACATTTTTTTTTTTTTGTGACCGGTAAGGGGATCGCAACCCTTTGGTGTGGTGTCGCCCACACCGCGCTCAGCCAGTGAGCCCACCGGCCATTCCTATATATAGGATCCAAACCCGTGGCGGGAGCGTTGCTGCGCTCCCAGCGCTGCACTCTCCTGAGTGCTCCACGGGCTCGGCCCTAATAAACATTTTTTAAACTGAAAACACCTTTAAATTTCTTTCTAAACTTACCCACATATGGTAAATCTCTCTTTAATTTATAGGTGAGTTAATCTTTGGAGGGAAATCTTTGGTTTTTCGTCTTATGCTTAACTGTGGGGGCCTGAGGGTGCATAGTAGATACTCAATATTTGTAGAAGTTCTGTGTTTGGGATTATTGTTATTTTAGAGAAGTTTACTGGAAAACCAATAATTAAAAAAAAAAAAAGCAAAGTTCTCGTCCTCAGCACTCTTTTAACCTAGCTCAACCTGATCTATGAATCATCATAGAAATGCTTTCCCTAAAGGCTGCTAGACTGTGCTATCAGCATTTTTAAAGGGAGCACTCTGTTGTTCATATTTTTTTCTCTATTTTTGTGGCATGTTATGAACGGAGTAATGGCATGGTTAAATGTCTATTGAGTATCTATTATAAAATAATTATTTAAAGAGATTTATAAGTCATCCATTTTACTTTGTACCAGACGGTAACTTAAAACAAAGGCCTGCTAGGGCCGGCCGGTGGCTCACTTGGGAGAGTGTGGTGCTGATAACACCAAGGCCACAGGTTTGGATCCCTATATAAGGATGTCCAGTTAGCTCACTTGGGAGAGCGTGGTGCTGACCAACACCAAGTCAAGTGTTAAGATCCCCTTACCGGCCATCTTTAAAAGAAGAAAAAAAAAAAAACTCAAAGGCCTGTTTATCAGAATTCATATTTCTTGCAATGGCTTTCTATACTGAGATCAAGTGGTTTGATTGCAAAATATTCCAGTGAGATAATGTGTGCAGAGTGCTTCTGCCTCCGTTACAAAAGTGAAAAAACACAGGCATTGAGATGGATGACGGATGATGTGCGACATTAGGCCAAATATAAGCCCAATGATTTGTCTTCAGGTCCACTGTAGGTGTTTCTTATGTAAGTTTCTGTAAGTTTGTGTTGTTACTCTTCAGGTCAACAGCAGCAACGGGTACAGGATTGATGTTGCTGGGGTGGTTTCCTCCAGTGGCCTCAGCACTGAAGCCCTGTGGTGAAGATAATGATAAAGACAAGGAGGAAGAGGGATATTTTTGAACAAATGGAACTATTTCAGCTATACACGTATATGAGCTAACTACATAGAGCACTTTGCCAGAGTCTGGAAGATAAAAATAGCTCAAAATAGAATTATTACTTAAATGGGGAGAGGTTTACAACAGTCTCTTGGATCACAAGTTGTGTTTAGGGTCATAGGGTGGGGCTACCCATGGCCCTTATTCCACTTTCTTAAGAACCACTAAGTCCCTACACAATGTTTCTCACCTACTGGTACCACCAAAGTCAGCCACTTTCATGATTTTTACTTTCTCTATGTACCAGCTATACCGTGATTTACAGAGAGTTGTTTTGTTTTGTTTGGCGGCTGGCAGGTATGGGGGACCAAACCCTTGACCTTGTTGTTACAAGGTTGTGCTTTAACCAACTGAGCTAACCAACCAATCCCAGACCTTTTAAAAATATTAATTCATGCTAACTTTGCTCTATACTTCAGCTTAGCTTTGTTCTAAGCAATAATCATGGCTTTTAGATGTCAGTGATATATACAGGTATAGACATAGATTACATACAATATATTATATATGAATATATAATATGCATGTTATGTTAGAATAAAAGATATTATGTGTGTAATATTAGAGTAAAAAGTGTTTGTGAGTCTGCTGAAAGTATCTCATGTAGCTTGTTTACTCAGTTGGGATATAGGAAAGGAGAGGTCACAATGTAACTGTCTGTCCTTAAGGATACTGCCATACCTTGTAGAGGACCCTGAGAGATACTTGGCAGCTACTTCTCCCCTTCAACATCCTATATTAAGTTTGGGGTGACTGCCCCGGAAGCTGGAAAACCATGCTATATACCTGCTGCTCACACTACAAGGGAAGGCACTTTCAGAGCAGAGAGCTGTTCTAGCTCCTATCCACGCACGGTTAGACTTGCTGTGTACTTAAGTTTGTGTATCCGTGTTCTAGTGTATGCCTGCACTGCTGCTGCTCTAGGGCTCAGAAATAACATTTCAGGCAAATATACTCCAGTCAGCTACTAAGAGCAACAAGATTAAATGCTGTGTGTAGCAAAGAAGTTGGTTTTCTGGGGAAGAGCCCCAGTTTGTACAGCCTGTCTGGCAAAATGTCAGGATACAAAAGAGTGAGGTTGGGGAAAACCTTTTGGAATTGGCCTAAGATATATAGACCTATATTATGTTATGCACACAAAAGAGTATGCATAAAACGAAGGTATATTTTTAAAAAATAATCATAAATCGACATTCATGTCTACTACCCAGCTTAAGAAATAGAACGTTACTTCTAAGGAAACTACTGTGTGCCCATTTGTAAACACATTTACCCTCTCCACCACCCTCAGGAACTACCTCCCTGAATTTTGTCTTTATAGTTTTAATGCCTGTGTATGTATTACTGAATAACACAATGTTTAGTTTTGTCTGTTTTTGGATTATATATAATTGGAATCTTTGGTGACTTGCTTTTTTCATGTAATGTTATCTTTTTGAGCCCCATCCAGTTCCTTCCTTCCTCTTTCCATTGCAAACCTCCATAGTACCCCTCTTGGATTCTTGCATTTATCTCCTGACCAGACTCTCTGTTGACAGATTCTTCCTTCCAGAGTTCATTGTGCAAACCACCACCAAATATTCACCTTAAAAAGTAAAGTTGAATTAAAACTCATTTTCTAGAAGCATATGCAGTGATATGAGAAATATTTACCATATGTTGTTACATTTTCAAATTTTGTACATGTATATTTTAAATTACTTATAAACCAAAATTTTAACAGGGACTCATTGTACAGGAGGATTATAGATTAGATTTTTTCTTTGTGATTTTCTATATTTTCCAAATTTTTAATGGATTATATAAAGCCTTGGAAGTGAGGTACAGGTCTTCCCTGCTTTTATATTCCCACCTCCCAAGGATTTCTGGGGTGCGACCTGATGGGGAGATGGGAGTATAGGGCACAAGAATAGAACTCAGAGCCCTTTTCTCAAAGACTCGTTTGTATCTAGAGCCCTTGGCTTTCTCTTCCACCCTCAGTCTGGAGCATCATGATCTTGTCTGCAGCAGGGTAACCTGGCCCTTCATCTGTTCTTCCAAACAGGGCCAGCGTCACAGATGTGCCACCTGTGCAGTTGTACAGGGCCTCATACTCAGAAGGGCTCAGGTTTGGTTACTGCTCTGCTGTGCTGTCTTGAAAGTCTTTATTTTATTTTGTTTATTTTATTTTATTTTATTTTTTAGTGGCTGGCCGGTATGGGGATCCAAACCCTTGACCTTGGTGTTAGAACATTTAATTTTATTTTTGAACCTATGGTTTGTAGGTGAAGTTGGCTGGGACAATGGAGCATGAGCAGAGGGAATATGCATCAGATATACATCTGTTGTTCCTTGCTACCCCATGAACACAAAACTCCAGTCTCCCACGATGCTTGAGAGCTCAGTGAGATGTGTGTGTTTCATCTTTGACCAAGAAAGGGGGGCGCTGGACAGCCTGGAGAGGCTGCATTTTCCATTCAAACCAGAACTTGGTTTGAATGCAGAAAAAAGGCAATGGCATTCTAAAAAACATGAACAACCAAGTAATCCTGTCTGCTGTGGATTGAATGTTACCCCAAAACTCACTGAAGCTTGACTCTCACTGTAACAGTGCTATGAGGATGGGAAATCCAATTATGCTATTTGAAAGGTGGGGCCTTTGAGAGGTGATTGGATTGTGAGGACTGTGCCCTGGTGAATGGATTAATTCATTCATGAAATAATGAGTTGTCATGGACATGGTTCTGATAGCTATATAAGGAGGGCAAGTGAGAAGTTTAGCTCTCTCTTGCTCATGCCATTTTCTCTTGGAATGTGATACCCTGAGTTGCTGTAGAGTCACCACCCAGAAGAATACCCTCACCAGATGTGTTCCCTGAACTTTGACTTCCCAGCTTCCAAAACTGTAAGAAATAAATTTTATTCCTTTATAAATTACCCAGTTTCAGATATTCTGTTATAAGCAACAGAAGTGGACTAATACCCTATCGTATTCTTTTCTGCTTGTGAATGAAGACACAGAAGGAAAGGGAAATATAGGGCAACCCATAGTTCTTTTTCTTTCAGTCTCTTCTTACTCATCAGTGAGTTGAAGGTAGAGTGTTGGTAGAATGCACACATACCAAAAACTGAAATAAAATAGTTGAGTTAGTTGTGCAGCGTTTCCACTGTTCTCATAAGAATACTTGTACATATGCGCATACAAACTATGAAATATGAATTTCAGGGATTCCAAATATAAGGTAAATGTACTTACATTTGCATTTAAAACTGGTATTGCACAATATAAAAATGAACAATAATATTCAGGCAAATAATTTAAATTATCAATTTTTGTTTTACTTAGAATGACATTAAATAAATGAAAAAACCACACATGACAAGTTGAGAGACAGACTGTGGAAGAAAGGGAAAACTTTTATACATATTCTAGTGCTTTAACAGCACTTTTTCTTCCCCCTGGGCCTCACAAATTATGTAGCTGGTTCTGCTCCCAAATCTATGGTTTTCGTTGCATTGTAGTTTATGAAAACCCATGCCTTTCCTCTAAACTATTGTCTCTGCTGTGAGTTCTTCAAATTCACTTTGAAACTGGGAGTCAAGAACTGTCTCTTTTCTTTCTAAATCTCTGCTGTGCTATATCTGTACCCCAAGGAAATGGACTGGGGTATAGGAAATGCAGGAAAACCACATTGGTTAATACCTCAAAATACTCCCCCCCCCCCCCCCCCC
>NW_007728667.1:262228-270013 GCF_000696425.1 Galeopterus variegatus | reverse complement strand
AAAAACCCCCCCCCCCCCCATATTAAAAACAAGATCTAGCAACTATAAATTCCTTGAAGGCCCGGACTTATTTTCTCCCTCCTGGGCTTATCATAGTACCTTTCTTGTTTCTTGTAATAGGGACTTAATAGCTGCTTGGCCTTTTCCTTACCAAGTGTTTGTTCAATTAAATTTAAAACACTCTTTTCATCATGCTTTTTCAATTCTCAAACACTGTCAGAGGCTCCCTATTGTCTTACCTTATAAATTGAAATTTTTAACCAGGCATTTAAGGCTCTATAACCTGGGCTCGATCTACTTCTCCAAATACAGTTCCCAAAGCTCTCTAGAACTCAGTAAGTAATTATTGAGCAAATATGGAATGACTAATCCCACAACTCCTAGGAGTTACAGAAACGATAGACGGATAAATCATTAGCCCTTTTAGGGTCGGTTTATGAAATAGATGAAGCTAACCTCAAGGACCCAATATTGGGAGCTAGTGATGAGTGTTACAGACCTGAAGTGGGACCCATAAGAAATTTGATCCTGAGAACAGTCATTTCAGCAGGATCACAATCCAGCTTCTCCAGAATTTAGGGGCCCAAAGCTAGTTAGAGAGTTGTCTGCAGCTGTTGCTCCATCCACCAGGAAGGGGTGTAGGCAGCTGGGCTTCATACCAGGTGCTTTTCTGCAGAGCTACCCACCTGGGCCCAGACAGGCTCCTGCATATGGGAGTTTTAAGGGCCATGAAATCATAGCCATTACTAAGGGTCAGAATTTAGTACACTAATAACGTGCTATTAAGGAAAGCTTTGGGCAGAGACAGGCTTTGAAAGCAGTATAATCCAAGCAGGGGTTATTCTGAGTGTAGCTTTGTGGGAAATGATTGCATTTTAAACGTGCCTTCTTGGGGAGACTCATAACGTAATAACGCTGAGAGAAACTTCAAGAACTATCTCATCCATTCCCCTGTCTTTAGTTAGAAAACCCCTAAATCTTTTCAGAAAACTACTGATCTATCCCAAAACCTTTTGGTAAGTCCTTCACTTGTTTATCAATCCTGATTTCAGGAAGCTATTTCTGCTATTTAACCTAAATCTCTACAGCTAATTTGTTTTTTCCTTCTCAGTTAATTTTAAAAGGCCTCTTGTGTCTACTACTCGCGTATTGACTCAAAGCTGATATCACAATTACCGTTATTGTTTCATCCTGTGGTTATTATCAGCACTGACAGCGCACTAAGAGGTGTATAAAAATACATAAGCAAACCCATTTTTAGGTCAGTCTTAAAATAAAGCTTTTTAAAATCCACCATGTTTGGGTGTTTCTAACTTGGAAATGGGGAAGTGGGCAGATTTGAGTAGCAGAGTGGCAAGATCATGTTCTACATCTGGGACTATGACCCACTCTTTAAGGGCCATTGCTCATCTTCTGCCCAGCTGGGAGAGAAACTTATAATCTGATAAATGTCTATTAAACATCTAAAGGGAGAGTAAGGAGGTGATGGGGGACACCATGGTGACTGAAACCGTAGGGGCCTGCAGAAGGAGTTGTGGCTGGGGCGGCTGGGGTTTCAGGAAAACTGCCACAACCTCACGTGAGAACCGGAAGAAAATATTTAAGTCTAAAGTGAGTTGTAACAGCACCTACCTTGTTCTTCCCTCAAAGTGTCCCAGCTAAGAACAGAAATGCAAAAACACTGAGATGTACCCGACAATGAAAGAGATCCCAAGGCCTGAGACTTACATGATCTTGGTCTGTTTCTTACCTTTTTTTTTAAAGAAAAAATATTTGAAAGATTTATAAAATATTTTAAAGATTTATCCACGTTGCAAAATAAATTTAGTGTATTACTTTGAACAGTTGCATGTTATTCCATAGCGTCCACTACATTGTACTTACCCATTCTACTGGTGATGTATACTAAGGTCGTCTCCAATTGCAGCTATGTCAGTACTGCTGTGATGAACACCTTCAGTTGTGCCTGCTCATGGATTTCTGCAAGAGTTTCTTCGGGGTGTATATTACCAGGAGTGGAATGGCTGGGTCATCAGGAAAAAGCATCGTACCTTTCATTAAGTATCGCCAGATAATACTCCAGAATGACTATACCAGGGCTTAATTCTCAGCAGCAAAGCATGAGGATTCATGCTGTCTCATATTCTAGGCAACACTTGGTATTATCCAACTTTCAATTTTTGCCCACATAATGGATATAAAGAAGTGTCTTGTTGTTTTAATATACGTTTATCTGATTGTAAGTGAGGTTGGATATCTCTTCATCTATTTGTTAGTCTCTCAAGGTTACCTTCTGTAAATTTGCCTGGTCATGTCCTTTGGCTATTTTTCTATTGAGTTTCCTGTTTTGTTCTGAGCGATTTGCAGGAATTCCTAGTACATTCTAGATATTAATCTTTTGTTGGTTTTAGTCTTTGGAAATACCTTCCAATCTATGAACTTTCTCTTGTCCATGATGTTCTTTATTGAACAGAAAACTTTAATTTTGATGTCATCAAGTTCATCATTCTTGTCAGTATCTGGAAGGGCAAATCTCCCTTCTCTATTTTTTTTTTTCAAAAAAGATCAGGTTATAATTAAATTCAGTTTTCTATATGCATTTTAGAATAAGTTTAAATTCCTCAAATCTTTTTTTTTTGTAAATAATATTTGGAGTTGGAGGAAGCAGATGGGCATTTATCGAGTGTGTTCAGCTTTAGGCTATGTGTGTGCTCTCAAGAAAGCTTCTGAATAGCTTGGCTGTTCAGAGATCATCAATCAATTAGTCAATCAATCAATTATTTAATCAATCAAATAATCATTGAACTCTGAATCAAGTACTTGGCCATACAGAACAAGATGAACCTAGACCATAGGAGTAGACCAGTTTCCACTAGAACTGGAGGAAGTGGCAGCTGTGGTTTGGCTGCTCCTGTAAGCCCTGAAACTTGCAGGAACAGGTCAAATGCTCTAGAAGATTTCTTTTTATTTTATTTTATTTTATTTTTTATTTTTTATTTTTTCCTTTTTGTCTTTTTTCGTGTCCGGCAACGGACCGCAACCCTCAGTGTCGCACCCGTACAGGACCGGGACCGGCAACGGGATCACAACCTTCGGTGCTGCGCCCGCCCCTCGCTCAGCCAGTGAGCAGGAACCGGTCTGTATGTGGGATCCGAACCCTCGGCGGGAGCTTCGCCACACTCCCAAGCGGCGCACTGTAGCAGTGCGCCACTGGGCTGGCCCTTATTTTATTTTTTTAATTGAAACATAATTGTACATATCTGTGTAAATTCCTCAAATATTGCTACAAGTTTGATTTGCATTGAATTTATGAATAAATTCAGAGATCATTTGTATCATAATAATGTTATATCATCTTATCCATAAACATTATATACACACTTATTTGGGTCTCCTTTGAAGTTCTTTAATAGAGTTAAAATTTTTTTTCCATAAAAATTTTGTGCACTTTTTTAGGTTAATTCCTTGAGACTTTATGGTTTTGTCACTATTATAAATAGTATCTTATTTCCTAGTTTGTTAGTGCCAGTGTATAGGAATATTTTTGGTTTTTATGAATTGATTTTGTACTTGGGAATCTTGCTGTATCAGTTAGGATTAGGTTTGGCTATGAGTAACATGAACACACAAGAACAAACTAAAATAACAGTGTCATGATGAGACAGAGGTTTATTCAAGAAATTCAAGGAGATTGGCAGTAGATCTTTTAGGGCTGTTACTGGCATAGCAGGTGCCTTCTGACTCGCCATGTGTGGCTTCCATACCCAAGGTCAGTTCATGGTATAAGGTGAGTGCTGAAGCTCCAGCCACTATGTTTGCATTCCAAATGGCAGGAAAGAGGATAAGTGTACACCTTCACCCTTTAAGGATGCATGCACCACTTCTGCTTATAACCCTGAAATATGGCAATAGTTAGCTGCAAGTAGGCTGGCAAATATTGTCTTTATTCTGGTTAGTTATGTGCCCTGCTAAAATACCTTGTACTATGGATGAAGGCGAGTACAACCTCTGTCACCTTGCTGAATTCTCTCATAATTTCTATTGGGTTTATTTCTATTGCATGTTTTATGTAATTGATCATATTACTACAAACAATCCCAGTTTTGTTTTTGTCCTTCTGCTTCTCCTATTTAATTTCTTCTCCTTTTAAAAAATATTATTCTGTTAGCCAGGACTTTCAGTATTATGTTAAACAGAAGTGATAACCTTGTCTTGATTCCATGCTTAAATATAATGTGCTTAAAGTTAATCCATTAAGTAATATCCTTGCTATACATTTTTGATCCTTTATAAAGTTAACTACACTTCTTTCTATTCCTAATTTTCTGAAAGTTTTTATCATTAATAAGTGATGTACTTTCTAAAATGCTTTTTCTCTCTGTTTTTTGAGATGAATTACACTGATAGGTTTGCTGAGGTTAAATCATAGTTGATTTCTGGAACAAACTCTACTTGATTTATTATGTTTTCATGATAAATGGCTAGATGGGTTGCTAGATAGATGCATTCTAAAGTAAAGACAGGGAAATGAGTTTCAAGGTTTCTCCTAGCTCAGTGGAGTAAGCATGTTGGATTTGGATTGCTAATATTTTATTCATAATTTTTACAACTATGTTCATAAGTGAAATGAGCCTATTCTTTTCTTGAGCTGTCCTTTTTAAGATTTGGAATCTAATTCTGTGGTATGTATTTAAAAATTTTTTTTCCTATCTGCTTTCTCTTGCTCCCGATGGCTTTCTTGTTCATTTGTTCTGTAATTTGGGTTGTGAGCTCATGTTTGTTTAGGCTTTGTATGTGGGAATTCTTTGAGGTCTGGGTTGAATTCTTCATCCGTTATAGAGGATTTGCTATAGCTTCCTGGTCCACGTAGGTAGTATATATTCAGACCTGTTTATACGGAGCTTAAAATCTAATTTAGAAAATCAGCTACAGACATATAAATATCTAAATAACAGAAAAAAGAAAATATTTTATTATCACATATTGCTTGCATATTTTTTTATTTTAGGTTTAAAACATTACACATGCAATTCGTAATCATAACAGATTAGAAGGTACAGAAAAGTAAAAATGAACCAAATTTTGTTTATCTCTGACAAATACACTTAAACTCATCCTAGATTTTTCCTCAGGTTCCTATTTAAATTTTGCAAGAGTGTTCTTTTGAGCCTTTCAACTAGATTGTAAACTATTTGGGATGACAAAAATCTCATGTGGTACTTTCTTTTTTGTAACCATCCTACAACTATGTTACAATAAAAATAAGAAAATAAAATAAAAATAAAAATAAAAAACATCATAGTCTTAATACATCATTAGTTTCACTCCACTGTTCACTGTTAGGAAGAAAAATGACACTAACAATATAAATGTACTATTTGTATATTGAAGTTTGCATTTTGAAATGTGGCTCCCACATAGGAAAAATTCTATCAATGTGTACTTTGAGGTTATAAACTAGTAAGCTTCACACATATAATAGATCTATACATAACATCAATTACGGTGATTTTTTTTAGGCATATAAAATTTTTATTTAACTTCCCCATACTTTTCAGTGTTTAGTTATGAGGTATGCCCATGTCATTTGTGAAAGACAAATTGCCAGCTTTATCCTCTTTTTTAGTGATTCTCCCCCCCACCAAGGACTGTGTACAAGAAATGTAGAAAGAGAAGTGATCACAAAAATGAAAAATAGAAGATATACGGGAGAAAGGAAATAGGTAAGTGTGAGAAAGAAAAAGAAAAGGAAGAAAGGAAGGAATACATAGGGGTTCTGAGATTTTCTCTCTCTCTTTTTTTTTTTTTTTGGCAGCTGGCCAGTCACGGGTAACCAAGTCCTTGATATTTGTATTACAAGTCTATGCTCTAACCAACTGAGCAAACCAGTTAGCCCCTGAAATTTTCAAAAAGAAGGAATAAACAGGGGTTCTCAAGTCAAATATCTATTGTAGTATTTTATTATTTAAAATTTTTAATATTTATTCAAGTCACCTAGGGTATTTGTTTAAACAGCAGATGTCCAAGTACAACCTACAGAGATGATGATTCAACAGTTCTGAGAGCAAACCCAGGAATCTGGGTGGGCCTTGGACAATGTGTTAAGAAAATACTGGAGTAGGGAAAGCACAGAATTAGAAAGTGACACGATGGGGATTGGAGGCATGGCAATAACATCTGACAGAGGGGCAATTTCTGCCACAAGACGCTAACCTGGGTATTTGGAGATCCCCTGAAAGATACTAGTGTACGTCTAGACTCCAAATCTTCTGTTATCAGTACCCACCACAGTACATAAAACAATACTCTCACCAATTACATATTTCTCATTAGAACTGTAGCAGATTTTTCCCTCAGGAGGGATCTAGTTTGTTTAGATTATCACAGGGTGACCAGGCTATGGGAACACTGTCCACCTTCTATGGATCACCATGTCTTGGGGTGAGGACACCGGTCCCTTTACACTATAGAATTCCAAAGGCGTTTAAACACATTGAGGGACAACACACACGCAAGGTGTGTGGTACAAGAAGTTTGTGGCACTGTTTATTTTCACAAATGGACTCAGGACTACTTAACGAAATCACGGAGTAGGGCTAAAATCAGAAAGGGAAGAGATAAGAGATGTCTGGCTGTGTGTCACAACTAAGCCCAGGGGAAGGATCCATATCCTAAAATGACAATAATCAAGAAAAGGCCCAATATGATTAGAGTAAGCCTTTGTGTTCACTTGGTATCTTTCTTCTGAATTCCAGACCACTGTAGGTTTCAATTATATGAAAAAGAAAGAAAAGATCTCCTTCACTTCCAGACCCCCAAATTAATCCTAGGTCTCTAGTTGACTTGCATGTGGAAAATGGATGTTTGATATTCTAAGTCGATTTGAATAGGGATGCAATATCTGATTTGCTTTTCTTTGGTTTCTTGACAGGAAGCGATTGTCTTACGTCTCAAATCATGGGCAAATGCACCTTGCCGGGAGGAAGGTGGGTTCTTGCCAGTGTATTTGCTTTTGTGGGCATCTCTACTCAGGTTTGTCAGTGATGGCAGTTACTTCCACGTACAAAGGCGTAGAAAGGGTTAAGGTCTGTAAAATGATTCTTGATTCTTGGACAGTAGCCAATAAATTGAGGAAAGCCATAGCTTCTGGGACTCGGCCGTGAGGACGAGATCTAGTAGTGGGAGCTCCTCGGGGCATTGCTGTCAGGGTACAAGGTGAGGAAGTAGGAGAAAGAGCGGTGCGGGAGAGAGGGCTGGAGGAAGCTAAGGTGTATATATATACACACACACACACACACACACATATATATATATATATATCGTACATGTCATTTACAAAGCAAAGGCCATACAGCTTCGCTCATGCCGGGTTAAGAAGTGCCTTTTCCAGAAACTCAGTAAAGAAACGGTATGAACTCAGGAGCTGTTTCAACCTGTCCACGCCCTACCCTGACTTCTCCAGAAACAGGCCAGCAAGGGGGCAAATGCCATTGCCAAGCCTCCCGTCTCCGGCTTCCACCTTCCTCAGGTCCCAGAGCACAGCCCCAACGGACCGCACGCCGAGCCGCATCAAGCGTGGGCACCGCGTGGCGGGGGACCAAGTTTTAATCCGGCTGTCCTCCGGGAGTGGGGTTTGGCCGCAGGGGCTCCCCGGCAGCAGCCCGCCAGCTGAGTAAGGAGCCAGCCTCCGCGGCCGCCTCCTCCTGCCGGCGCGGCGTCAGCAGCACAGCCAGTCCCTATCGCTGTCACGCAGCCAGCAGCGCGAGCCCGCCGCCCCCCCCCCCC
>NW_007728667.1:255077-261741 GCF_000696425.1 Galeopterus variegatus | reverse complement strand
AAGCCGGGCGTGGGCCCGCCCGCTCCTTCCCTCTGGCTCGCTGCGGCAGCCTTCTCGTCCTCATTGGCCGCACGCTTGCGTCCATCACCCCCACGCGGCGCGCGGATTGGCAGGAGGCGCACTCCTGGAGCCAGGAGGGCAGAGCGACTCTGGCGGTCTCCGACGCCTCATCTTTCCCTCCCCCCCCCCACTTCAACGTCCGCCCACCTCTCCCCACCCCCCACTCCACTTCCCCGCCCCGTTCGCGGCAGTGTCCTTAGAAGACTCATTGGGCCAGGGGCGAAGCCAGCCGCCCAGCGAGCCGCACCACCATTGGCCAGCGCCCACGCCTGTCGGAGCGCCGGGCCTTCCTATTGGACAGCTCCGCTCCGCTCCCCGCCCCCCAACGCCTCGCCCTCCCAGTCGCCTCCTCCCCTCCAGGCTTTCCCTCGGCCCCCTTCCCCGCCCGTCCCCGTCGCATCTCCCCTGTCCAGCTGGGCGGGGACTGCTGTACGACTCTGTAAAGTCTGTGAGTCACTGCACAACCCATCAATCCAATTAAATGTCTTGAGCGAGCCGAGCAGGCGGTGCTGCCGCCCGCCGCCGCTCGCCCCGCCGCGGCCGCCCCTGCTCGCAGCGCCCCTCTGATCCATGGCTGTCTGTCTGTACTTGTTACAGTGTAACATCCTCCTCCTCCTTCGCCGCCTCCTCCTCCTCCTCCTCGGGAGCCGCTGCAACTTCCCCTCAGCCAGCCTCCTCTGCTCGGGGACTGCAAAGGCATGGGATAGACCCACAGCCACTTTTCTCTGTCTCCCCTCTAGCCCTCGCTCAATTCCCCCTCTTTAAATTAAAGTCTGTTCCTCGCTCCTCGTCGTTTTAGAGATTTATTTGTCAGGCTTATTTCCCTTGATTATATTTTCCCTCCCTGGGGCAGGGGCTCGTAGGGGCCGGTGGGTTTATTTTAGGGAGGGGGCCCTCCACCACCCCACCCCTTCCGTTTCTCCTCCTCCCTGGTCGGCCGTGACTTGATTTCCCTGCCCCTCTCGGCTCCCACCCCTCGAACTCTCCGTCCTGCCCTGGAGTGACGCACCGACACCCCCCGCCCACAGCCCAGACGTCCCCTCCCTCGCTGCCACCCCGACCGGTCTCGGAGCTGGACCGGGTGCCGACTTCTTCGCAGAAGGGTGAGTACCGTGTTGGGTTTCGGGGGGACCGGGAAAAATGTGGTAGCCGGTCCACTTTTGGGGAGAGCAGGGGTCAGGTTATGGGCTGGAGGTTCCTGGTCCGGCGTGGATTTGAGGTGGCGACTGCCTCCCTCCATCCCTCTCTCTGTCTTCCCCCGCCCCTCGACTCCTTATTCACCAGCCTTGCTGTATTTCTAGGTATTGCCAGACTACAACCATGGGGCATTATAACGCTTGTAAAATAATTGGTAATGGCATGCTTTCTGTCTTTAGGATGCTTCTGAACGGTAATAACTATGTGATCTGATAGACACTATGACCTGCAAAAAGTGTAAAACAGCTAATGGGTACATTTTCCTCTAAATCAAAGTTAAACTTTTATTCAATAAAGGCAAAGCCAAAGGTAATTTTTCATTTGAACGCGTGGGGATAGAGCAAGGGAAGAGAGGTTGCCAAGTGGCATCGCTAAATATTTTTAACATAAAATAGTTTTATTGGGTTCCCTTTTGAAAAAAATATGAATTCAGTATTAAAGGTTATGAAGTCTTCGAACCTGTTGGAGGAAGGCAAGGTAAGATGGGAATCCACTTTGACACTTTGTCTTTAGCTCACCTCTGTTCCAGGGAAGCATTACAACAGAGAATTTTTTATTTCTCAGTCCTTTGGTCGCGGTGGAGTTGTTATGGATATAACAGAAGTATGGATTGTTTTCCTTTTGATATCCATCTTTTGTGTACTTGATTGCTGTTTAAACAATGTCATTCTATAGAATTTTGTAAAATTTTAATTTGGTTTCTTGGTTGTCAGTAGTTCAAAAGTACAATACCTGCCCATATGTGCTTTAGACATCTGTAATATTTAGTTTGAAGTAAAAGTAACAATTATGAGAAGTAGTTACACCGAATTGGCTGCTGAGGTCTCCTTTTAAAATCCAGCCGTTTTAAAATGGTACTACTCTTTTTGAGTCAAGTTCTGGGCTAGTTGTCCACAAGATTCAAATTAGGCCAAACCAAACATATTTTGAAATATTAAAGTACGGGAAAGGCCTCTTAGTAGTTCATTCTCGTCTTCTCTTTCAGACTAACCAGAATAAGTTGTTACTAAATTTAATTTTAAAGAATAGACTGTTCCTGTACTGAAATCTGCCAAGTTGCTACAGAACGATTTCTTTTTAAAGAGCAGAAATGTGTTTATGATCAGCCCAAAGTAGTAAAGTTGAAAAGTGACTTAAATGTAAATGCTGTCTTAAAGAAATGCTCGTCATAAGGCCGAAAACCTTTCAAAGTGTTTCAGGAAGACTTATATAAAGCTTTTCTGAATTGTTTAATAAATTTAATCATGTGACCTTCCTTTTTCATGAGTACAAGACAGAATCACTGAAAGACTTCAGTAAAGGGGAGCCATGCAGCCTGAGTTTGAATCTTGCCACCATCCCTCACTGCCTGTGTGACTTTGGGCAAGTTTCTAACCTGGCCTGAGCTGGTTTTCTGTAAATGGGAAGGATGACTTCTCAAAGGGCTGTGAGGATTCATGAGAGTGCATGTCACAGAGCGCTCCATGTTAGCTGACCCACCATCATCACTAGTCTAAGAGAGGTGTCTAGTATACTGCCTAAGAGTGGGGTCTCTGGAACCAGATTCTGTAGGTTCAAGTTCCGGCTTTTCTTCCCCTTACTATCTCTGTGCTCTTGGTCAAGTTAACCTCAGATTCCTTATCTGTAAAATGGGAATAATAGTAGCACCATAGGGTTATTGTGAGGACAGAATGAGTTAAGATATGATATTGAACATCTTTTCAAGTTTAACTTAGACACGTTCCTTGTATGTCTTGAAATAGAGGGGTCTACATTTTTTAGAAGTAGATTTTTTGTAAAGACAAATAATTGGTGTCAATAAAATAAGCAGAATTTTTATCAATGTGCCTGATGTGTTATGGGATTTATGCTTTTGAATTAGAGGTTTATGAGCTTTTAAGAAATTTAGTTATTGGATGAGTTGAGTTGACCAATTTTTCATTTAAACTGGCATAATAGAATGTGCATGCCTCTATTAGGAGTATAATATATATCACACATTTGCTTTTATCTTTGGTTTTCTCCCCTGCTAAACAGAAAGCTCTTCAAGGGTAAGAGTAGTTCTTGTTTAATCTCTGGTGCCTAGCAGAGTGGCTGGTTCATAAAGAAGCTTAAAGAATGTTCATGGAATTAAATTAAATAATGTTATTCTTAAGTTGTTTATGAGTAGCTGAATTGAATATTGTAAGTAATATTGTGCGGAATATTATTATTTGTATTGCTGAATTGAATTTTTACTTTCTCAATTATTTTTGTAAATAGAGAATAAAAGGGGAATTATGGTATAATTTACCTTTTAATAAGAAACTATTTTTTATCTTGAAGATTAAATAGAAAATAGTCTGAAAAGTACATGTCTTCCTTTGATACCTGACATGTCCATTTTAGTGATAAGATTTGTGACTCTTAAACTTTATGTCATTAAGTTGGATATTATTAATTAATATGAACTACACAAATTAGATTTTAAATGTTCCAAAGGATGGTATATTATTATCTTCTTGAGAATTAATAATAATAAAGAGAATTTATCAACCTACCACTGTGAAAATAAAATGGCATCATTTTCTTAAGGACCAAAGCTTTATTTCTCTTTCCATTCAAGAGTGAAACTCTTTCTCTTGAGCAGTCTCAATAAATAATTACTTATTGAAATAGCTATAGTAAATAGTGTGACAGGAATCATAAAGGAGGTATATGTAATTAGTAAATAAAACACTTAAACTATAACTTCACCACACGCTTAATAGGCATTACACAATTGGGGAATTTTTTTTTTTTTTAAACCAAAATGGATGGGGCCTACCACCTGTTTCATTTATAGAATTATTCTATTTTCCTTGTCAGTAAAAATCCAGTTTAATCACTGTGCCCTCTGAAGTTATAAAATGCAGGAATTATCTTTCATGAAAGAAGGATTCTCAGTAACAAAATCTGGATTCTAATCTACTCAGAAATGTTACAGTGTTCTATAACACTGGTAAATTTTTTCAAATATATGAAATATCTATTACAATGTGGATAATTTTGTATACATAATCCTTTGTTTAACCAAATCATCAGCTACGCTGTTTAGTTGAACATATTGCATTTTCATTGGCTGAAACAATTAATTTAGAAAACTTGCCCTTTTTTTGTTCATATACTTTTAAAGCAGCTAACCTAAAGTGAAACTTTAAAAAAATAATCTGTAGGAACTTAGAAACTATACTTAAGTGTCTGGTCTGCAAGATGGAAGGTCTCTTACGTTTCACTTGACAAATTTTAGCATGACTTTGTTTCCATAGCTCACATCTCCTTCTTTCATTTAACCTTTTTTATGGACATATTCAAGAATTTATTAGTATTTTATGACATCTCCAACTTTTAGAAAAAGCAATGTTTGTTGGGAAGAATTATTTAGAAAGAAGGGGAGCTAGGGATAGAAAGAACCTGTAGGTCTTGTGATTTCTGTCCTTGTCTTCTAACGTTAGGAAAATGGATAACTATATATTCTGTCACTGACCAAAAGGAGAGGAAAATCATATATGCATTATCTAATGACATAAACTCAGAATTAAGGTCCAGAGAGTTCTACACTGAGTGACGCTACTGATTGGCACGTGACCTTGAGCATTCCACTTAACCTCCACCACTCTCCATGAGTGAAGGCAGTTACCCTGCCCTCACAGAGGAAGTTGTAGGGGTCAGTTGTAAGTGCTTTTTAAAAGTATTTGAGAAGAACAAAATGCAAGCAAATACAAAGTAAACATTAGCATTTAGAAATGGATATTTGTTCCTCATTATTTAAAAATTGTGACCTTTCAAACTTTTATCTGAGGGGCATTTTTCCTCTTAATTTTGTATTTGAAGAGACTTACTGGTATGTTCACAAAGATGTGAAAGGTACCTTCTACGCAAGGAACTTTGGTTTAAATGAATGGGCTTTTAAATGTTATCACTGAGTTTTAGTACCTCCCGGGGTATAGCAGATGTTGATATTTTAAGAACAAGCTTTAGGTATCTGGGAGATAATACATTTTATTAAGTTGAAGTTTATAAAACTTGTACTTTAATTTTGGGGAAAAATGTTCAGACTTACCAGATTCTATTAGAAGTATATTCAATGAGAAAAATTCATCATATTGTTTACTTTTAAATTTCAAAAGAATTACTTGGCTGTAGGACCCCTCTTTATACTCATTTATTTTGTCCCTTGAATGCAGTGAAATGTGCACATTTCAGAATATAGTGGCTTGGAGGATTTAATTTATTCCAGCTAATTTTTTATTGAGGAAGATGAGTGAAGGCACATATGGAAAGGCTGAATTTTAAGAAAGTTTTTTTTTCTCTCTTGTCCCTAAAAATGTTAGGAGTTTTTAAAATTTAAAAGTCAGAGGCTTAGAGTTAGTACATTATGTAAATTTCTTTGAATTTAGCTGTACTTTTCTCTGATTATTAGCAGAATTGTCACACCCTCATGATATTATTCACTTTTTAAAGTGGAAATGAAATTCTGATATACTAAGGGTAAGACTCATGAAGATAAGTGAGGCATATAGAGAAATATTATTTATTCTAACTAATATTAAGGATAATGAATAGTGATCCTCAAATCTGAGGTTTCTAAGCTGAAAGCAACTTTTAAAAATGTATCGTCCTTTGGTGCTTACTGTTGAACAGCCACCCAACTGAAACTTAGAACCATCTGATTTCTTCTTCACTTTTGTTTTTTGTGTTTTTGTGTTTTTTTGGTGGTTTACAGTACCAAGTTCCAAACCCTTGACCTTGGTGTTATAACCTGGTGTTCTAACAAACTGAGCTAACCGGCCAGTGTCTCTTCTCCACTTTTGAATTTAATGTCTGCATTGACATTTATAATGTTTTGTGTGCTGCTTTATATGAAGGTACTTCAAAAAGTAGGTGGAAAAATAGAATTAAAAGATAATAGAAATCTTTCCATGAACCATTTGAAGTACCTTCGTATAACTCTTTAGTACTGAATGTTTGCTTTTAAAATATATATATATATTTTTTCCCTTTTTGTCTTTTTCCGTGACCAGCAACAGATCGCAACCCTCAGTGTCACGCCCGTACCGGACCGGGACCGGCCACGGGATCGCAACCCTCGGTGTTGCTCCCGCACCTCCCTCAGCCAGTGAGCGGCCGGTCTGCACGTGGGATCCGAACCCTCGGCGGGAGCGCCTCCGCACTTCCCAAGTGGCGCACTGCAGCAGTGCGCCACCGGGCGGGCCCTTAAAATATTTTTTTAAATGACAAAAATAGTCCACCTTTTGTTTAAATTTTGTTTTTTGCAACTCATTTCCCTTTGTTCGACTTTTGTTTTTCAGTTTTCTTTTTTTTGTCTTTTTTCATGTCCGGCAACGGATCGCAACCCTCAGTGTCGCGCCCGTACCGGGCCAGGACTGGCCACAGGATCGCAACCCTC
>NW_007728667.1:235845-254714 GCF_000696425.1 Galeopterus variegatus | reverse complement strand
CCCAAGTGGCGCACTGCAGCAGTGCGCCACCGGGCCGGCCCTTAAAATATTTTTTTAAATGACAAAAATAGTCCACCTTTTGTTTAAATTTTGTTTTTTGCAACTCATTTCCCTTTGTTCGACTTTTGTTTTTCAGTTTTCTTTTTTTTGTCTTTTTTCATGTCCGGCAACGGATCGCAACCCTCAGTGTCGCGCCCGTACCGGGCCAGGACTGGCCACAGGATCGCAACCCTCGGTGTCGTGCCCGCACCTCGCTCAGCCAGTGAGCGGGAACCGGTCTGTATGTGGGATCCGAACCCTCGGCGGGAGCGCCTCTGCGCTCCCAAGCAGCGCACTGCAGCAGTGCGCCACCGGGCCGGCCCGTTTTTCAGTTTTCTTAACATTCCCATTTGTTTCTCTTCTTTTTACACAGCATCTTTCTTATTTTGCTGTATCTTCTTCCCAAGAATTATTGGGATTCCTTTGCCTTGATCATAGCAGGGTTTTTTTTCTTTAGCTCCCTTTGTGTTTGCCACTGTACGGTACGGAGTAGGGGGTTTTGTTTCTTTCAGTCTGCTTTATGAGACTCAGGGAAAGGCCTTCATGTGGAGAATTTGCTTTGCCTTATCTCACAAGATGAGCTCTCTTATTATCTTATCTACATGAAACTTCCAAGGCTGCTTTACAAACCTAAGACCAAGTTTTAGCTTATGTGAGGTGGTGAGAAGGAAAAATTACTTACTGATTTTCTATTAATCTATTTTATAGGGGGAAACCCACAGAATTTTTCTGTCCACATTAATGTAAAATGTCTCAGACATCCAAACTTTGCTTTGCTCGACGCCTGGTGTCCTGGTGAGCTTTGGAGACTGTTTCTGTAATGACCATCGCCACCTGACCAGGATGGGGGTGGCTCGCCTGAGAACATGACATTAGATGGGATGAGCAGGTCCTTTGTTTTGTTTTGTTTTTAACTCCTTCAGACTAGACAAAACATCAGCCCGTGTCCACTGTGAGGTTTTCTAGGGTTCACCATTGTTGAATGATTAATGGTTCCTGGTGAAGTAACCATCAGCTTTATTGTCTTTCATGGCTTCAACTCAGATGAAATGTATCCCTTTGGATTAACTTTTGTTTTGATTTTAAGGGTTCTTTTTACCCAGAAAATCACAGTATGAAAATGAATATGTATTTTTTAAAAAAAAAGATTTACATTAAAATCCTGTGAGTACAAATGTTTCCTAATGACCAAAACCCATTCGTCTGGAGAGGATATTTAAGAGTTTCTCAAAATACCTGATGTTATTCAGCCATCACTAGAAGGAGACCTTAAATTTGATTAGACAAAATGAGTCTCCTTTTGATTGAGAAAACAGTCAATTGTTACTTTTTATTTAAACAATTCAAATATGAAATTAGGTAAACTGCATTGGAGTTGATTAAAATGAGAGATTTTCCAGAAGTTATACTTTATAACATCTATGCCTCATGGAAGAAGGTTGATCTTTTTTGCATACCTATATCCCATTTTTAGCTTCACTCATTCAGTTCACTGAGCAGAAACTTACTGAGCACTTACTATGTGACAGCTACTCTTACTAGGTGCATATGATATAACAGTGAAGAAAAGAGATGAATATTCCTGCCCTTGTGGAAATTACATTCCAGACTATTTGGTGTGTACAAAGCTTGTGATCTACTATTTGGAGTAGTAATAATTAAACATTGTGCAATAATGACCTGAAAAAAAATAAGGATTCTTTATATGGATTTTATGTCCTTTGACTTGGCTTAAAAGGAATCCTAAATCCTGAAACAATTCCACTTGAGTGGACAATTTTTATTTGAGTTTGAGTTGATATATTAAAAAACAATAATATTGGTAGTTTCCACCAGAAATCATGAATCATCCTCATTTATGAACTCTGGTAAACCTTACAGTGGACATGGTCTCAAGTTTCTCCTAGGTTTTCTTTGCACTTATTAAGTTGTCTTCTCCTGTTGCTTTGTTTTCTTTGTGACAGAGCCTGAAAAATATGGATAGCACTGAAAATTGCACAATGGAAATGTCATCTCAGCTATATTGCACAATTGACAAGAAGATCTTAAGTTTGCTTTGTCTAGTATACGTTAAAACTCATTTTTTGTTTCTGTGATTTTTCTATGTGATTTTGAAAACAAACGAACAAATAAAACTTAGTGTTCATTTCCACCTCAAATATTAAAGTAGATATACCTCAAGTGTTTACGCAGTACAAATAGCATTAATACAATATAATGTATCATATGATATAGTGATTTTCATTAATTATTTTATTTCATTCATAAATATTTAATACATTTCCCAAGTGCTTGGGGGTATCAAAGACTGTTGATAAGACATGGCATCTGCCTATAATGGTGTTCATAGTCCAGTTGGAGACAAAAGATCCTCACATGAAAGTAAAATCTCTTGTATTACGTAATATGTGATTTAGCTTAATGGGAAGTCTAGTGTGGGCCACTACAGTAAGCCTAGTCCTAGGTCAAGTGTATTTACCTTCTAGAAGTTCTGGGTGTCCTTCCTGTGATTTAGCTTAATGGGAAGTCTAGTGTGGGCCACTACAGTAAGCCTAGTCCTAGGTCAAGTGTATTTACCTTCTAGAAGTTCTGGGTGTCCTTCCTGGGAATCCTTTTTTTTTTTTTTTTTTTTTTAAGTCTGGGCAAAGATGGTTAGCAGGCCTTCTTGTGCCTTAGACACGTAAGGTAGAATAGTCTCCACTTTTGCTGCTGCTGTGGTTCAGCAAGGAAGGGGAGGAAAAGGGAATGGAGTACATATCCTAGGCATTTATTACATCCACTAGCTATCCCCTTGGGAAGCAGAAACTGCACCTAAGAACAGAATATATGGATGCAGCATAGATATATTTTAGGTTCCTGAGCATAAAAATTATTCCATAGTTTTGGGGAAGCCCAGTACACCAATGACGGCCCTGAGGACAAAGGGGAGTTCCCTTAAAGATGGGAAAAACACATCAGGGGAGAAAAGAGGTGGAGATAGAAGCTTTTGACAGTTATTGAAGACACTTTCTTCCTCAGTTTTGCCTGGAGAAACCCTGCCTGCAAGGTGAGTATACTCTGGGCCTGATATCACAAACTTAGGAAGTCTGTATATATTGCTGTAATATGTAGGTATAATCTTTCTAGATTTTTTTGCTTTGGCATTAGCTGAGATTCCTGATGTATATGTTTTAAATTCTCAAAGATGATGCTATGTTTGAGAATTAAAACCTACACTATGTTTAAATTGTGTTATGTATGTGACTATGGCTTTTCCTGGATTTTTGAAAATATTAAAAATCTCTTTACTTTTAGAGTGCATATAAATATATATATATTTCTTGGTGGCTGACCAGTAACAGGGATCAAACCCTGGTGTTTATTTATTTGGACCTAAAGCTAAGATAGGATAATACAATGTATGATTGTTCCTTAAATTTAAATTAAGGGAAAAATATCTAAAGGATCAACATTTATTTTATCTCTTAATGAAATATTTAGACACTTGTGTGGAGACTTCCTTTTTTTGTTTTTAAGTAACAATCTTTATGAAAAGTTTCTTTCCCTGAAAACTGCATCTCTGCTAGAACTATCACTCAATCTGTTTGATTCAAAAGGCCACTAGGATAGTTGTGTTACTTATCTTAATTGCTGTGATGGTTTCAAGGGTGTATACATATGTCAAAACTTATCAAATTGTACATTTTAAATATATGTACTTATTGTATATCAATAAAACTTTTTAAAAAGACACCTAGGTTGCAAGGTATATTTTCAAGATAAAATTCCTATTATAAGAATTATATTTTTAAGATTTGTCATTTATTTTTAAAATTTCTCTATTTTACTTCATCTGTCCTTTATTCATTTATATCCCATACCCCAGACACATAATATTTCAAGTAAGAAAGACAAATAGAACTGAGGATACCCATGCACTGCCTGAAATTTAGATATAGGACCTTAGAGAGCTTTTTTCCATATGTAAGACTCACTGAAGTATCTTTAAGTAATTTGCACAAATTTGAATTTGGAGAATTGGAGTTGTGTATTCTTCAAGGAATCCTTTTCTTATAGTTTAGCAGATTATGATTCATTTTTGGCATGGAGTAAAGAACATGGTTTTAGTAAGATGTGCTCTCTCCCCTTCATTTTTTTTTTTTTTTTTTTAAAGATGACTGGTAAGGGGATCTTAACCCTTGACTTGGTGTTGTCAGCACCCCACTCAGCCAGTGAGCGAACCAGCCATCCCTATATGGGATCCGAACCCGTGGCCTTGGTGTTATCAGCCCCGCCCTCTCCCGAGTGAGCCACGGGCCGGCGGGGATCTTAACCCTTGACTTGGTGTTGTCAGCACCCCACTCAGCCAGTGAGCGAACCAGCCATCCCTATATGGGATCCGAACCTGTGGCCTTGGTGTTATCAGCACCGCACTCTACCGAGTGAGCCACAGGCCGGCCCTTCATTTTTTTTTTTAAGAGGTTAAATGGCTTAATGCTACTCCTTAAATATTGTTCCTTTTTTTTTTTTTTTTGCATTTTTATAAATTAAATTTCAGCTTGTTGGACCACATACTCCATGAATAGATTTGTTTAGGGAAGTACTGAGTCTTTTCTATTCTTCTTGCCCTCAAGGTCTTGAGCACAGCCTGGAGGCTTAACATAAGTTTTTAAGTGATATTAGGATATTAGTTGAATATTCCTTATATTACCCAGTGTATGTTACGTTTCAGGAAAATTTATTGTTGGAATTAATGCCTACATAAGTATAAAAATTGGTGATTTTTCATGAATGAAAAATAGTCTAGAAAAATTATCAGAGTTGTCTTTCTGGGGTTGGGACTATCAAGGTGTTAATGCATTGTGACTTTAAAGCTCAGGCTCCTTCAGCCATGGCCACAGGACACATTGGAATTACCCGTGCGCAGGCTACAACCCATGGCTTCAGTAATTTTAAAAGTCCCCAGGTTATTGTACAGCCATACCATACTCTGCAATACTGTCTCCCACACCTTACTTCCCACACCCAAACTTTCTATTGTAAAACTTTTCAAACATGGAAAACCTGAAAGAATACAACAAACACCCATATTTCCTCTACCTGGATTCAGCAATCATTAACCTTTTGCTGTATTTGCTTTATGACTCTCTTTCTCCCTTTTTCTCTGCATGTATACTGTTTTCCTTTACCATGTGAATGTAAATTTCAGACATCATGATGCTTTACCACTAAATACTTCAGTATGCACCTCCTGAGAATAAGGACATTCTTCTACATAACCACAATGCCATTACCCACCTAAGAAAATTAATAACTTTGAATGCTTTTCAAAAGTTCAATTCCATTATCAAAGGTATATGAATCCATATTCTACTAAAAATTAAGTGTATATGGAATGGGAAGTTTTGCAGAATGTGAAATTTGGGGAATTTTTCCTAAATATATGTGTTTCTTCTCAGTGTTTGCAAGTAAGGCCACTACTTCAAACATCGTTATGAGGTAAATGCATTTTCTTATGTATGATGAGGTAAGATCCTTTCTAGCTCTAACATCACATGATCATATCATGAAGAGACACATTTATCAAAATTTATGCCACAGTGTGGTTTAGCAGAAAAGCCCGGTTTCAAGCTAGAATGATGTTGGTTCAAATTCTTGCTCTGCCACGTAATGCAGGTGACCTTGGCAAAGTTAAATTCTTGTATCAGTTAGGTTGCTTTCAAAAACAGCCCTCAAGCTTTCTGGAATCATCAGGAAATGTATTATTTCACATCAAATCTAGGGGTGAGGGCAGACTCTAGGGGTGGTCAGCTCTATAGCATCTTTTTGCTATGCCAGCCTCCTGTGGGCTACAGCTTCTGTTCGGCTCCTTCTTCCAGGTGGTTCATTTCCATAAATTATGGTACTCAGGGGAAGTCAGAAACCTCCCCACAGTGTGGACTGTCAGTCCTTCTGACTGATTGGGCTTCTCTTCCTACTTCTGGACCAGAAACTGTCTTCGGAGGAGCATTGTGTCCTGACTAGCTTAGGCTAATCTATATCCCCCCTAGAGCTGGAGATGGGGTTCTCTTAGGGAAGAGGAAGGAATGGGAGTTGGGTACTCTTCTCTAAGCCTCCATTTTGTTTACTGTAATATGGGAGTGGTAATATCTACCTCCATGATTATTACTGATGTACAGTAGGTAAAGCAATGAACACAAAGCTGATGTTTATTTAGTGAATGCTAATTCCTATTCTTTCTTTCCTCCTTTCCATGTTATAGGGAATTCTGTCTTCCTTTGACACAGCCCCACTCCATACAAGTAAGCATGTGTAAGGGACTCTCCCTTAGTTGATCTCTTACCTGTCCTCTCACCTCAGTATTTAAGGCACAGCATTTTATGTGAACATTGCAAATTGGTCAAATATCTTCCATTAACCTATCTTGTTCCATCTTATTTTTTCTTATATATTTCAAACACACTTTATATTATTGCAAAGCCAAGGGAGGGAAGCTGTCAACAGTGTGTACATACCTATCAAGGTCCAGATCAAATGTGAGCAAAGATCTCTTCAATTTTACTACCTATAACAACAACAGAGTTGAAATAAAATTTCCCCCTTTATTAGAAGAAAAGCGCCATGACTTATGGAAAGGTCAGCAAAATAAAATGCTCTTGGAATATAGAATCTTATTTGTCTAGGATATACCAGGTCTTTGATATTTTGGGAAAATCTAGGCTTAACATGGTGGTTTAGCTGCTCTGATTTCTCCAGAACTTCCTTTCTAGAAAGAATTGAGTCTAATTTACTTGCAAATCTTTTTTGGTTGTTTGATCTTGAGCCCTCTCACACCCACCATAAGAGACTTGTGTTCCAAAGACACGTTTTCCAGTCAATATTTGTGAACAACGGAAGGCCTTTGTTCAGGCATGCCCTTTTCAAAAGAGGTGAAGGATTGTCATATTTCTTCCCTATGGCATCTCTAAAGTACTCCTGAAGTGCTGCAAAATTGTCATTACCGCATTACATGGGAAAATCCTCGCCTTTTTTTGAATTTTCCTCCAAAATGGTGAGATCACTCTTGAAGGAGAGCTGTTGATCCTACTTGACCCCTCTAAGAAGAATGTATAATTTTTGTCCCCTTCCATGGCAAGGGAATAGAAGAAGGTGAAAAGGCTAGTGTCTCTCTTGACTTGGATGATCCTGAACTCTGGGTTGTCCCTTTTCAGTTACAAGTGTTTTTCACTTTGTCTTTAATTTTTAGATTTAGTGTTGATGAGGTATCTGTTTATCTGTTAACCTCTGTAAATACTGAAAATAGTTTCTCAGGTTTTGAATGGTTCCATCCATAATTCAAAAGCTTCTGCAGGCATGAATTGTTTCAGCCAGAGGGATGTTTTTTAAAAGAACTCTTTAAGTGTGTGTTGATGTTTCTTATACATCTCAAATGAAGATTCCGTAAATGTTAAATTATAAAGCAGCATGATGAAAGCAAAACTCTGAAATAAGTTATAATTGTATTAAAGAAGCCAGAGAAGGGACACTGTGGCTATAATTTCAGTTAAAAGTGCTAGAGTCTTGGGGGAAAGAAGTTTGAATTTTGTATTGCATTTCCTTAAAGTGCTATTGGTTACTTTTAGGAAGGATGAAATATGATTATAACTTGTGAAGCTTTGTTTCATTTGGGCAAATTTTAAATTTTTGTGCCTTGCAGAAAGGTTTTGTGGACTAGACTCTGCTTGCTGTGTAACAAATGCTTTTACTGTTTAGCTAAAGTTTGCTACCAATGGCTCAGAAGCAGAAATAAAATGTTTAGCTAAAGTTTGCTACCAATGGCTCAGTGAAATGGCTGTTGTTTCCCATCTAATAACCAGATTTTATTTTTATTTCCACTACCCAGTGTAATTTCTTACCCAGTGTAAGAAATGAAAAGAAAGCAAAGACTAAGATCCAAAGGTTCACACAAACTAAAATTTAATTTCCTACCTTGAGTAAGGCTGGATTTGCCATGATGTGAAAAGTCATATATAGGAAACATTCGTTCATAGCTAGTTGACACATTGGGATTGCTGGGATTAGTAGCTGGATCAGGATGTATTCCTATCTTCAGACACTCAGTAAAGCAGGTAAAAGCCAATGAAGACTAAGCAGTTAGACTGACTCAACTTTTTTCCTCCCTTCAGAGAAATGTTTCAACTGCACTGCTTGCGCCTGTTTAGTCTACACGAGAGAATGGAACAAAAGTCTAGGTGACAGTGGGTTGGAGAGCAACGAAGAGTCCAGACTGTATTATCTGCCTTTTATTGCTAAGGATTTATCCTCTAATGATAGAGTAATTGCCCGAGCTTTGTCTTTGTCTTTACCTCTTTCTTGGTACCATCATTCCTGTGTCGTATCTTGGAGCTTCTCATGGGCAAGGTCTACAACCTCAAGTTGTGTGCAGTGAATTCTAAGAGCAAACTGCTTTTGCCCAGGTCGTTTATTGTTTTTTATCTTATCTATTTTTTTTTTTTTTTTTTTGGTGGCTGGCTGGTATAGGGATTCAAACCCTTGATCTTGGTGTTACAACACCCAGCTTTAACCAATGAGCTAACAGGCCAGCCTATTTTTTGTTTTCATTTTTCCCTAAGGAGTTCTTATTTTGACTGAAAATTGCAGCACAACCACTGAAAAGTTGTCGACTAGCTAAGGAAAATATATTTACAATAGCTTTAAAAAATTACTTGGAAAAGAGATTGTACTTGGAGAATATCTGTTATTATTTCTGAAAGATCTGAATACCTGGGGAAAATTTAGGGCCGTGAGTCAAATTTCCTCTATTAAGCATAATATGTGCATCTTCAACTATTGCTGTGTGCCTGACACTTTACTGGTCAACTTGAGTTTTGAGAATAATTTTTTTAAAAAAATTTACGGTAAGACAAAAACAAAGAATATTTTGAGAGTATTATTGGAATTGTGTTATGGTTGAAAAATTTGATTATCAGAAAATTTTTCTGTGTCTCTGGACATAAACTAAATTTTATTGTGGACCAACTCATGAATCCATCATCCCTACCTTAGCATGAAAACCTTGTGGTACAGGGATGCTTCTGTCTTCTCAGCATTATTGTGTTCTACTGCGACTGATTCCATGAGTTATCACTAACAGAGTGACTACTGAGTGGTAAGTGCACTAGATTGACATGGGTCATGAATTTTTGGTTTTATTTTTTGCAGTACACATGCATCCTAAGAACAATATGTTGAAAATTGAAGCATTTTCTATTTGGGCTGATTTAGGATTACTAATAAAGTATTTGACCACCATTTTTTTTCTGTTTTGCTCTCACATCATGACTAGATGGGGACATGGGCAAAGAATCTATGTTAGGGGGTGATGGCGGGGAGGTGCTCATTGCCACCACTTTCTGTTGTTCTTTATAATCTTCTAATCATTTCATATGGCCTCTGGCTTCTGTTCTGGTAACCTAGGTTTCACAACTTTTGGAAAAACTGTGAATTTTATTATTGCATAATTATATGAATAAGAAGGTTTTTGTTTTTTTTTTTAATGGATTTCCTATCTCCTAAAGTAAAGTGGAGGCCTTTTCTTTGGTTCTTCTGCTTCATTTTATTAGTTATTATATACTTATAGGCATTGTTATTGTTAGTTACTTATATACTTATAGGCATTGTTGGTGTGAGAATTATTCTTTAAAAAGAGTCATCATTTTTCAGTCCAAGTTGTTGACATTCCAGCTAGCAGTCTCCCTACCTCTTACCCTAGGAATACAAAATAAGATGCACTTTGGAATACTTAATCTTTAACTTTGTAATACTGGATGCAGATGTCAGTGCAAACTCAGTATACCATTATGTGGTGAGAAAAATAGGCATTTTCTATGACTAGGAAAAAGTTCTTGTTAAAGAAAGTTCTGTCCTGTTTGGTCTGTTACGGAAATGGAGGTCGGTCTTCTTTTATTAGTAGGTATGTCTTTGAAGTTAAAATGATTCCATGTTTATAGTCACCTATGAACATTAGTGTAATGAGTTCTTAGAACCCCTTTTGCTCCCATGGAGGCAGTTTATGTAGCAAATGTGTAGTGAACAAGTATATTGTGACTTTTCTGAATAACATACCATAGAGCAGATGATGTTTTGATACACCAGAGTGCAGCAGTTAAGCCATGAGGTGTCAAGTGGAAACTCAGGCAGTTGGTCAACCCAGTTTTAAATTTCTACTCTTCATATGTCTTTCTGTTTTCTCCGTGCACATTTATAATTGCTTTGTAGTGATCCTGTCAATTTGACAAACAGAAAAGATAACAAAAATAAAGTCCAAACTCAATTTTAGAAACTTAAGTAAGTTGGATGGGAAGTAAGTTGAGAATGAGGATTACCATCAGTTTAGTTTCTCTTACTATTCCTCTTGCTGATTGCCTTGACTGACGTGTTGACTGCTTTACTTTATGTAGTTTTATTCTTTTTAAAGATAAAACTCATGAACTTTGTACTGGCTTAAGATGAGTGAAGCTCTGCTCTAACCATAGCCCTGTTCGGCTGATAAAATTTCTGAGCATTTGAAACATCCCTAACTACATGTAAGACACCAGTGCTCCTACGTGCTCCTATTTTGCTATCATTGTTTCGCATTATCATTGACTTGTGTATTCAAGTGTCCTTTACCATGTGAAGGAATGAAGCTGGTAATAGTCATTTTCATGTATAATCTAAAACTACTTCCATATTTTTTCTACAAAGGTCTTTGGCAACCCTTTTTAGCATTAATGTTAAAGAGGAGCCCACGGGTGGCCCTTCAGGTTTCTCCATGTGTTTAAGAATTTGTGGCCAATGTTACTTGCTGGAACCAGCCCTGGAAAAGTTGAACTGGTGCCATACTCATATTTTTCATGCTACTGTTATGTCTGACTATAAAATGAAGGAAGTGCTAATAACACTTCCTACTGGTTTAGCACGTTTTCCTCCCCAGCTCTCAAAGGAGTTGGCCAATATCAGGCTGGATTCTCAGCCCATGTTTCTATTCTTTTCTAATTCCTGTAATGTAATGTTGCAGAAAACTTTCACTTGTTATCTTCTTTTTTCTTCAATTTCCTAAAACTTGGAAAATAATATTTGTTATTATCATCCCCACTCATCAGATCCTGATAAGGCACATCTCAACTAAGTATTTGACCTAGGATTATACTGTAGTCAGCCATAGAGCCAAAAAAAGAACTTGGGAGTCTTTCTCTCCTTTTCAACTACACTTACAACAGGACCAAAGAAAACACATTTCCAGGTACCAAAAATATTTCCCTCTTCTCTTCTTCAGGGTTCCACTGTTAGGATTTACACCAGATTATTGTCTGAAGTAAAGTTTCATTGCCAGTTATAAACATGATCTGCTCCCATATTGTTCCTGATTTGATTGCTATCCAAGAAGGTGATGGATAGTTGAAGAAAGATTATAATGAATGCAGCCCCTCTTTTATTTTTTGCCTTTCTGAATTTGATTTCACAGGTTGATTTTTGCCAGGAAATTTCATGAATGGGCAAATGTTAATAAGCCAGATTATTTTCCCTTTATAGTAACAAACATAGCAAACTGTCTCCCCAAAGTGGATTCAGTTACAGTATGTTAATACTTGAGTGAGTACTTCCTGAACTTATAGGAGGAAGCAGTTCCAACTACTCTGAAAATTAAGTTGTTCCTATAAAACTTGGTTACTGCAGTCTTAATATATTCTATGCTTTGAAATACATTGTTCGTAGTTCTGTTAGTAAACGTTTGTAGAACTTGAAGAAAGTTCTACAAAAACTAGAAGAATTGACTGTTCTGCTTTCAAAATGCTTTTTAAAAATCAAACTGAGGATGAATTTTCTGAGAGTGACAGTTTTTGTCCCCCTTCAGTGTAACAAAAGTGAAAGTTTCATTTTGATCAGTTTTGCTTAGCCATCGCAGTGAAAACCAAAGACTTGGTGCACACACCCTGAGCAGTTTTCTTGTTTTGGTGCCCCGCACGTGCACCAGTGCATGTACACACATGCCACACATAAAGAGTCCATTCTTGCTCACATGCAGCCAAAGGAGGCCAGCCGCTGCAGTCTTGGGCTTGGTGGAAACTGGCAGCTTTTCTTCTCCTGTAAACAACAGCCTGACATCGGCCCATGTGGCAGTGATAGCAGAGCCCCCTTGAGAGATTCTCAGTCTGCAGAACTATGGAGGACCTGGCTCCTCTTCGATCCACTGCCATCACACCTGAGTAAATCCAATGCAGAGACATTTGTTAGTGTCAGAAATACTGTTTTGAAAGTACTTATCCCTGAATTTTCGTATGAAATCCTAACAACAAACCTGTGTGATGAGCAAGACAATTGTAGTTCTTTCTACTTTAGAAATATGCTATCTCAAGTCCAAAGAATTAGCAAAGTTAGTAAGTGGTGGTGGAGTGACAGAATTTCAGGCCTCCCAAACTGTGTCTTGTCTCTTTTCACTATATTAACTAACTTCTTTAGAATAGTAATTGTTAATTGTTCTATTTTGTTACTTCCTCTCCCATCTAAATGTGTGGGATGATAATTTATGAGTTTTTTTTTTCCAGTCAAGACATCTGTGCATTAAAATCAGATACAGTCTTCCTACATTCACGAACTCCTAGACAAGAGGGTAACCCATCCCCCTGCCTCTGAGAGTGCCTTTTGAAAAATCTAGCATAAGTCTACACTCACCAGCTTAATTGGAAAGATTTATTAACAGGATGATCCTGTTGCTTATTTGGCCTCTGAAAGCTACATAAAACTGAGAGGATGAATGGTCGTAATTCTCCTGTGTTGTTCACTGGAAGAGACAAAACCAGCATGAAAGGACTGTTCTATTAGTTAGAAATCAGAATTTTATTGGAGGAGGAGGAGAGAGTTGAAAAGCCACTGGTTAAACTGTAACTTATTTGTTATATAAAATAGTTTTCTTTCTCCAATGCACACTTCTACTTTATTTTCAGGCAGCTACAAAAGTGGAAAAAGTATAACTACTTCCGTGACTTATATGCTTGCATATATGGTTTGGGAATTCAGCAGATTGTAGGTAGGTCTTGGTTTTCTGTTTGTGACTGAGTTAGTTTTTCAAGGTGGCATTAAGAAAAGGCAGGAATGCTGTTTCGATATGTGTGTTATCCTCAGTAAAATATATGGACCTTAACTTCTCTGCTGACCTTCCAGACTCAGCCAGCTCATCTGATTTTGAAGTGTTTGTTTAGAGAATGCAAATTAATATTTATTTTAGCTTACCCCTGACAGAAAATGTGTTAAAATCCTATACATTAAAAACACTACTAAATTTTTTTTAAACCTGCTTTTTAAAAATGTACTTTGGCACACAGCAGGCACTCAAAAATGAGTTTTAAATAAAGTGTGGTAATTAGAAATTGACTGTATTATCAATCTCAGTAAGTCAGCACCTATACAATAGTTGGCTAAAATATAGTCAAGGAAAAAAGTGCATTTTGAGTGAAAGAAATGTATCTTATTAAATAACTTAAACCAGAAGGGCTGTTTATCTTGCATTTTATTTCATTAAGTGGAAGAAAAGTTTTGCCTTTAAATGATACTGGTTTTTAAAATTACAGCAGGCTAAAGAATAGAGGTGAAGTACATAAAACCTGCTGTAACAAAGAAAACAAGTCACTGCCTTCTCACTATCTTTTTCTTTCTGTGAGTGACAAGAGTAAGGAGCAATTAACAGCTGCCAGCCAAAGCCTCTCACTTCTGTTCTGCAGTGAAGTCTCAAAGTCTGGGGCTGCTGGGGCTGCTGCGGGAGTGGAGCAGCCCATGCAGGGAGCAGCCCATGCAGGGGGCGGCCCACGCGGTGCATTGTGCAGGCTGTGCAGGGCGCTGCCTATGCAGGGAGCGGCTACGCAGGGAGCAGCCCAGCAGTGCAGTGAGCACCCCAGGAAATGCAGTACAGAAAGCAGCCAGTGCAGTGTGCGCACCAGGCCAGGTCCCCCAACACTGCTCTTGGGGGAACCCTCAACTTCTTCTTACAGGAATGGCAGCAGGGGGTCTCCCCAAATCAGATTTAAGTTTAAAAAAAAAAAAAAAGATTCCTCAAGTGTCCCAGACTCTCATCTAACACACAGTGGAGTTTCTCATCACTGTGTGAGGTTGTTTGTAATTATAAATAAATAGTATTAAGGGCAGAGGCCAGACGTGCGATAACTGGTCAGTGGTAGACCAGTGGGAGAGCCAAGTTGGGCTTAGATTTAACTCTTAAGTAAATTAACTTGCTGTCTGTTCCACAGTGGATATAATATGAGCAGAAACAAAGTAGAATTTTAATTTTAATTTTAATCCTTCATGGAAGGCATTAGCTTTTTATTTTAACATTTCAGACTTTGTTGAAAAATATCATTTTGGCAGATTTGTTGCAAGTAAAATACCATCTAGATTTGTATGGTACATTGCAGTTTATAAGTGCTCTCATGAGCGTTATCCTACTCAACACCCGCAGCCACAACCACCTTGTGAGGTATTGTTGTTCCCATTTTACACATGAGAAAACAGAATTCTGAGAGTTTACATCTTGTCTAAGGGCACACAGCTACTAAGCAGTAGAGCCATCCTGCTCCAGTATTCCCTTATTTTCTTTACTGTGCTAATAATAAGCAGTTTGATCATATCTAGCTTCCTGGACTTCCCCACCTCTCCCTCTCGTATCTGCGTGGAAAACCACAGTCTGAAAATCTACCTTAGTGACCATTTCATGTTGCTCACAATAAGACCATATATATCATCAAAGGGCAGCTTCTTGATTGACTTCAAAGTTAATAATTGAATCAAAGAAGAGGAGCCTTGTTATTTCTTACACAGAAGCAGAATCGTAGTGTAGAATGAAACTTAGGGACCACTGGATTTTAATATACTTTTTAAAAATTTAAAGTAAAGCTCTTTATAAAGAAAGTGAAACTCCAGTTAATTGCAGAGACTAGGGCCCATTTCCTCAGCTCAGACCAGTGTGGTGTTTCTTTCAAAGGACACCCTTCAACAGAAGCTTTTCAGTTCTCCTCCCAAGAGCTAATTTGACTTGAGCTTCTAGCAGACATTCCTTAGTACCTACCTTGTGCAATGCTCTGTGTGGAACTGGTTCTGCGGGAGTTTAGGATCTAGAGGGGGAGACTTAATCTAGGAGTTTAGGATTTAGTGGAGGGGACTTAATGCGTCCACTACTAAGTGTTCTGCCTTCAAAAGACTCATAGATAACCCAAATTTGGTCTCAATCTTCTGGAAACATTTATGAAGAAGCCCTTTCTTATATGTTCTTATATGCCCTCCTATTGGATGAAAAATGGACAACTGTGGCCACTTTGGAACCTTCAGAATAATGCCACCCATGCCTGAGAAGCTGAACTATAAAGATTAAAAGCAAATCAAATTGTGATTGTTAGCACCCGGTTTATCTTTAGACATTGTCCACAGACATTTCAACTGAGAAAATCACATATTACTCATGCCTAGTTATACAAGCTCTGCTAATAACTTTTTAACTCCTTGGAGTACATTTCCAAAGAGCGAATGGCAGGCAAGCCACATGCCTTGTGGCCGTCCATGAGCACTCGTCAGCTGAGAACCTGGAGAGCTTTTCTGAGTGTGTCCCTGATAATCTGGGCAGTGTCCAAGTCAGCTGAATTGACAGGGAATGCAGAATTGATCAGAATAATTATGAGTTCCATTATATGAAAGAGATCACTTTGCCAGCAAACACTCATGGAATGTCTTTGTAGACCTAACTTGCACCAGAATTAAATGTGTCTTTCTCAGTAGTTGTTTCCAAAGCTGAACAAACTGCATTGTGTAAA
This sequence comes from Galeopterus variegatus, assembly GCF_000696425.1. Taxonomy (NCBI): domain Eukaryota; kingdom Metazoa; phylum Chordata; class Mammalia; order Dermoptera; family Cynocephalidae; genus Galeopterus; species Galeopterus variegatus. Next base: position 238,881 of record NW_007728667.1, on the reverse strand, counting down.
TGGGTTGGTTTGTGTAGTGTTCTGCATGAAATATTCAGGTATACACAAAGGTAGCTGGATTGTAAATTTCAAGGGCAAACCAGCCTCCAATAAAGCAGGTATGGGAGGAAGCTATGTTATATTCTTAGAGGAAGAGAAGTTTCTCTTTAATTTAAAAAGCTGCATTCAGTTTCCTAGTCTCTTGGCTTGGTTTGTGCTCACCTCTGTCAGCTCCAGTTTTTGCTTTTCAGCCAAACTCTTTTTTTCATTCTCTCATGCTTCTGCCTCTAAGTCCTTGCATCATATTCAGCAGTACTTGATTACAATCAGGTATCCTGCCCTCTCCCAGTTCTCTAGAGCCTAAGGACTTGATGGAATAATTTTGGATTAGCTTTAAAAAAACAACAGACACCCCACTGACAAAAGTCTGTATAGTACCTTTCTACCACAGTGTGTCTCACCAGCTTCATATCGGGCCAAAGACAGAAACAAAATGTTATAAATGGTGCATACATAAACTTTGGGGGAGTTCCATAGATTTTAGGTAAGAATCTGTTCATTATTCATTGGGATTAAAATTTTTAATTCATCACTTCAGCCCTCAAGACTTTAGGAGAAAAACAGGCATTGCATATCTATTTGATTCAAAGTGTCAGAGACCTATCAAAGTAACTTAGAAAACAGACTTACAGGATCTAAGAAAGGCTTGGGCTACCAAACTGTGGGAAGGGCAGTACAGCAGCAGGCCGCAATGTGGCCAGACCTCTCTCCATCTTTCATCTCTGCCCCTTTCTGTATGTTTCTTTCATCCCTTCTCATGGCAGCCCATTTCTCCATGTGGCTGGAAACACAGTTCTAAACACAGTTCTTTTAGTTTATACTAAAGCTTTCATTACTGAAAAGTTCTCTGGGTGCTTAGTGCTTTCTGTATGTTTCTTTCATCCCTTCTCATGGCAGCCCATTTCTCCATGTGGCTGGAAACAACAGTTCTAAACACAGTTCTTTTAGTTTATACTAAAGCTTTCATTACTGAAAAGTTCTCTGGGTGCTTAGTGAAAAAATCTTAATCAGGGAACTTAATCAGGTCAATATGGGTCAGGTATCCATCCCTGAGTCACTCAGCAGGGGTAAGGGAAGTGGGGGTCATGTAGAAACATGTTACATGTGTGTTCACCCATATGACTGTAAGTGGGTGAGTGGGTATTTCCTAGGATAAGGGACGGTTGCTGGGAGGAATATTCCCCAGCATGGATACTCACTACAACATGCCAATCTAGTGCCCCTCAAATATTTGGACAGATACCAACAGTAAGAAATACATTGTACACTGAGGCACACATAAACACATGCATTTAATTTAAAAACATTTTGTGGGGCTGGCTGGTTAGCTCAGTTGATTAGAGCATGGCCTAGTAACACCAAGGTCGAGGTACTGTACTGGCCAGCTGCAAAAAACAAAAACAAAAACATTTTGTAAAACAGTACACCCCCTCATTATGTGCAAGGCATTCTGATATTTTCTATAATGTTCTATTGTAGTTTTTTTTTTTTAATGCTGACTGTAACCCACCTAATTGATTCCATGACTCATTAATGGATAATGATCTGTAGTTTGAAAATTACTGTTCTAGACATTAAAAATAGCAGGTATCTTCATGTGCCAACAGATATTTGGATGTGGATATTTACTGAGTCTTATTAAAGAAATAATTTACATTCTAGAAAGATGCTAGGGTCAGAGGGTGACAGATATGTGATCTAATGCCCTTTCCAGTTCTTGTGGTGGATATGACAGCATCTTTCCTACTGAAGAATATTCTGGAGCCCACCCCCTCCCCCAGCCCTTTGTAAAGTCAAGTAAGTAAAACAAATGTCATACGCTATTAGCTGCACTCCCCTCTGTTTTGGATTTACCTTTTGCTGAGAAATACTGAAATCCTGTGGACCTAGAAAATTTCCCAAAGTGCTTTCAGTTCTCTCTTAAAACAAAACATCAACACAGCTTACTTGAAAGCTTCATTGTGGCAGCAGGAAGGGCAGCTTTCCTGATCATTGTAATGCTATAAAAGGATGGATGATATCTTTACCTATCCAGGAGTCAGTTGAAAAACTAAGATCTCCATTTTTTATATTACATTAAAACATTTGAATCTGTAGCTTTCTAGCTCTTAAGTTGCATTGAAAGATTCGGATGGAAATTTAGAAGCAGTAGTAGAGAACGGCTCCTGAATGAGGCATATGAAGATGCAGAGAAGAGTGGCAGCGTTCCTTACTGCAGACACTGTCTCTCTGCATAGAGATCCTCAGCAACCAGTACGCATGTACAGTAGGGCCTTGGATCTCACTGTGAAATGCAAAGCAATACAACTTTGGGAAGAATATATGGAGAACATGAAGTTAGGAATAGGGAAAGATTTCATAAACAAGACACCGAAAGTACTGACCGTAAAGGAAAAGATTGATAAATTTGACTACTGTTGATGAACTTCTATTCACTAAAAGACAGATTGAGAAAAGTAGATTGGGAAAAGTATTTAGAACACATGTAACAGCTCATAATCAGAATATATAAAGAACTACATGGTGGGAGTGTAAACTGATACAACCATGCTAGGAAAAAGTTTGGCAGTATCTAGTAAAGTTGGAGATAAGATACCCTATGATCCATGAGTTTCACTCCTAGATTTTTGTACCCTAAAGCAACAGTTCCTCAAACCTTTTGATCTCACTGTACACTTGATCTCCTTTACACTTTTTAAAATTACTAAGGTCCTCAAAGAACTTTTGTTTATGTGGATTATGTCTATTGATATCTACCATATTAGAAAATAGAGAAATTTTAAAGATATTATTCATTAAAAAATCCATTACACGTCAACATAAGTATATTTTACAATTTTACCAAAATGTGAAAAAAATTAGTAGAAAAAGTGACATTGTTTTTCAGTTTTTTTTTTTTTTTTTTTTGTCTTTTGTCTTTTTTCCATGTCCGGCAACGGATCGCAACCCTCAGTGTTGCCCCCGTACCGGACCGGGGACCGGCAACGGGATCGCAAG